>NC_060909.1:11796291-12031291 GCF_014805685.1 Silurus meridionalis
ATAATTCACTATCAGTGTAATCTGATCTATACTGTAGAACATTTGCTGTGTCCATGACTAGAGTTTAAGTCTGTATGGTCAGTTTTAGGTGATAAAAATAATAAAGAGAAGAAATATCCCAGCAAAAACAACAGTTTAGGAGCTGTTTAATGGACTATGCATCCAGCCAGCATGACATTTTCAATCAATTTTTTTACACGCTTATATACTTCACAACTTTGCTATCTTGCTTTCTTCATTTTTAAACATCTCAAACCTGAAAATCTCACATACCGACGAGATTATTGATTACCCGAATACTCTCTCTCTCTCTCTCTCTCTCTCTCTCTCTCTCTCTCTCTCTAACCATTTCACAGAAAAAAAGAAACAGTACTTTTCCATTTTACTCTGGTTCTTTTGGTATCTTCTCCTGGGAAGGAACTGTTACTCATGAAAATGAGTCTGGTGAGCGAGGCACTTTTTCTTGCTGAGAGAACGTAAGTGGAGCCAAATAATAATGTTTTGGGGTGTGTTTTAATCTGTACCTAATAAAATAGCTTTCATTTACAATAGTGGCATCTTTATCCATGATAGAAATTTGAAATATAAGATACCATCAAAACAGTAAAAGAAACAAAAAATAGGTAGAGTTTAGCACCATTTTTTTTCTTTATTTCTCCATCTCTCCTCCAGGTTCCTGTATAATCCTTCTCCATCTCCTGCTGTCTCTCATAATGTCTTCATCTCTCTCAGTATGAAAATATGAGGTTTAGTATCTGATCTCAGCTGGGAGGAGAGTTAATTCTCCACTCGTCTATCTCTCTTTCTCTCTCTTTCTACCTCTCTCTCTCTCTCTCGATCGAACATAAGATGAGTGCAGTGGCTCAGGCAGAGTAAGACAGTTTAGAAAAGGGCGAGAGCTGCTCTGTCCACACACACACACCCACACACCCCCACACACACCACTGACCTTTACAGGACTGCTGAGTGAACACTGCCCTCCTGCACTTTCTCTTCTCAACTCTTGACTCATTTATCTCTCTCTCTCTCTCTCTCTCTCTCTCTCTCTCTCTCTCTTTCTCTGAATCTAATTTCTTCTCCGTCTTTTTTCCATTCCCCTTTGTTTTACCCTACTCAACTCATCCCCCGAGTGCCCCAAACTTATATCCTTATTTCCTCCATCCTGTTTCACCCCACCCCAACACACACACACACACACACACACACACACACACACACACACACACACACACACACACACACTACAAACTTAGAACACACTTTCATCTACTAACCTGCTTGTTCTAAAATGCTTTTTCAAACATTAATCATTCAAATTTTTTATCTTTTTGACCATTTTTATATTTGAGTCTTTATAGAATTAAATGATAAACTACTTCAAAGCAGGTTTTTGAAGTATCTTTTAGTAATTCGATTTTAATATATATATATATATATATATATATATATATATATATATATATATATATATATATATATATATATATAATTATAATTATTTTATATTATAGTTGTAAGAGTACATATAAGAGATTTATTTATGTACAAAAAAATTCTATTAGAAGTATTTCTATTTAGATTCAAACTACAGGAAATACAGTCACTGTTATTAGTGTAAACATTTTTTTTTTCTATTTTTTGGCGCAATTTGTTTACACGGGATTTCTCCATTTGTACATTTTTGGAAAAATGTTTAGATTCTTATTGAAATGTCTATAAATAGGCTTAATAAAAAATAATATTTATCATCATCATCTTCTTTCAATAAGATATTAGGCACAAATAAAATGTGCTTTTATTTGAGGTATTTATTTACAGTGTGTTTTCTCAGTGTTCCCCATCTCCCCTGTCTCGACCTTGTTTGAGATTCATGAACTGGATTGAGAAATTTAAGCTGTACAACTCTCTAACACAGAAAGACCCATCAGTTTCTAACCACAGTGTTCAGACACAGAGGAAATATGGGCAAGATGTAAGTCAAGGTGAGGCTTACCGTATTGATCCAAGTCTCAAACCCGAATGCTGGAGTCGATCCCGTGCTGAGAAACAAATCTGTAAGGTTAAAGATCAGAAAGACAAAAAGAAAAGAGAAGAGTCAGGAAATCGAACAAACCAGAGTTATGCAAGTTCCTTCAAAATTTAGAAAATGCTGCATGAAAATTTATGTACGTTAATGCAAGGTATTTTTTTCCCCATTTTACATATGTATCGCCTCCTATACACTAAAGCAGCAGTTCAGTGCCAACAACTATTGGGAGTTTGTTAACTTTTATGCAAAGAAAAAAAAAACACTTGGGGACATGGTGTAAGAGAAAAATAAAAATAAACCACAGAGTTGTCAGGTGTTATAGTCTGTTTTCCAGGATGTCTAGAAACATAGCTTTAAATAGTTGGTCCCTTACCAGCCTCTCAATTGAAGCCTCTCTCAAAGTTAATACGACAAAAGCCATTTAATAATAAGACATTTTAACAATAAACTGCAAAAATCTACAAACTCATCTGTCCTGCAGATTTTGGAAAAGTTCATGTTTAAGTCAAGTCAAATCATTGTCGTTTGGACCACACAATACAAAACTAGAATAAACAGACCTACACACAGGGCTACATAAAGTGCACAGGTCCAAACAACAATTACTGCACACACCCCAACACAATGAGACAATAAAGGCAGTGCAGCACCGATCTCACTGGCCCATTCACTAACCCATTCACTATCCCATTTTCTAACCCATTCACCAACACATTCACTAACCCATTCACTAACCCATTCATTAACCCATTCACTAACCCATTCATTAACCCATTCACTAACCCATCCATTAACCCATTCACTAACCCATTCACTAACCCATTCATTAACCCATTCACTAACCCATTCATTAACCCATTCACTAACACATGCATTAACCCATTCACTAACCCATCCATTAACCCATTCACTAACTCATTCACTAACCCATTCACTAACCCATTCACTAACCCATTCACCAACCCATTCACCAACCCATTCACTAACTTATTTACTAACCCATTAACTAACCCATTCATTAACCCATTCACTAACACATTCATTAACCCATTCACTAACCCATTCACTAACTAATTTACTAACCCATTCACTAACTTATTTACTAACACATTCACTAACCCATTCACTAACTAATTTACTAACCCATTCACTAACTCATTTACTAACACATTCACTAACCCATTAACCAACACATTCACTAACTCGTTTACTAACACATTCACTAACCCATTCACTAACACATTCACTAACTTATTCGCTAACCCATTCACTAACTCATTCACTAACACATTCACTAACACATTCACTAACACATTCATTAACCTATTCACTAACCCATTCACTAACTAATTTACTAACCCATTTACTAACTCATTTACTAACACATTCACTAACCCATTCACTAATCCATTCACTAACCTATTCACTAACTAATTTACTAACCCATTCACTAACTAATTTACTAACCCATTCACTAACACATTCACTAACTTATTCGCTAACCCATTCACTAACACATTCACTAACACATTCACTAACTTATTCGCTAACCCATTCACTAACTTATTCACTAACCCATTCATTAACACATTCACTAACTTATTCACTAACCCATTCATTAACCCATTCATTAACCCATTCACAAACGTATTCACTAACCCATACACTAACCCATTCACTAACTTATTCACTAACACATACACTAACTTATTCACTAACACATACACTAACCCATTCATTAACCCATTCAATAACTTATTCACTAACTCATTCACTAATTTAAAATAAATGTATGCTAATTTAAACTAATTTAGAATAAAGTAACAAAAATAAATAAAATAAATATAAAAGTATACTAAAAGGAAAGTCTAAAGTATAGTCTCATATATGTACCACTTAGTGCAAGACGACCCTGAGGTACATCCCAAAAGCAATAATACAGACAGTCATCCAGCATCTATATTTCAACTCGGATGATGGATTCCTCAGGTTCGATACATCGATGTTCCTGTAATTAGAGCTTGTGATGTTGAAAGGGAATGTGATATTGCACTATTGATATCTTTCAAAAGCTCATGGCTGACACATCGAGTGAGATTATTCTGCTAGGATTTAACACGGCGCGTGTGAGGCTTCGTCTGAAAGCCTCGTTTAGCCTGCCATCGTCTAGCGATGAAAGCAACCGACATCGGGGCGACGTGTAACGCCGATGCGCAGGGTAAGGGATACGAGATGTAGTGTTAAAAGAAATGCTACATCACAACATTAGTGTGTGTGCTGGGCTGTTTGCTGATTAAGCTATGAAAGAAAAGTGTGCATCCATCCTTTCAGGGTTTTCTATTTTCTCTCGACAAACCTTGCTCTCACGCTGAATGTGCGGAATAAACAGCTTCATTAATCAGATTGAGAGCACTGCTGCTGCACTGGCCTGATTACACACACACACACAAAATCCTAAAACCCAGACACCTTCTTCACCTCAAACAAAAACACACAACAAAAGTTCATTCAGATCTATTGACTATCTATGAGTGTACTATGTGTATCACACAATGATGTGTGTGTGTGTGTGTGTGTGTATGTGTGTGTGTGTTTGTGTGTCTGAACTAAAATGATGTTACATGTTATACACAGTTTGCTAAATATAATTGTATGATAACAGGAGCACTGATATGTATGTATAAGTTGAAAGCCACATCTGACATGTGTGATTCCCAGTTAGCTATTAATTATGTGTGTGTGTGTGTTTTGTCTTTAGCACATCAGTGGCACTCGTCCTACCTAGCCGTCTAATCAAGAGTGTCTAAGAGCATAATGGAGAGTGACCGAGAGGGGTGTGACGACTGCTCTGCCTCTGCTAATTAATTTGATTAAATATACCATAGTTATTTATTAATATATGCCATGATTAGAGCTCTGATTAATTTTACGCTCTTGTTTCTGTGAGCGAAGGCATGCAACGCCTTTCCATTTCGCATACACTGATTTGATTTCCCACAATGCACCAGAATGCTTGTCTGTTGCTCTACAGGCTTTTTCCTTTTCTTTTTGACTGATACTTGGTTTGAGTCTCAGTAAAGGAAGTTTTGACTCGGTGTGTCAGCCTCAGTAAAGGAGGTGTGGCCTCTGTGCTTCAGCCTTAGTAAAAGATGTGTGGCCTCTGTGTGTCAGCCTCAGTAAAGGAGGTGTGACCTCTGTGTGTCAGCCTCAGTAAAGGAGGTGTGACCTTTGTGTCAGCCTCAGTATTGGAGGTGTGGCCTCTGTGTGTCATCCTCAGTAAAAGAGGTGTGGCCTATGTGTGTCAGTCTCAGTAAAGGAGGCATGGCCTTTGTGTGTCAGTCTCAGTAAAGGAGGCGTGGCTTATGTGTGTCAGCCTCATTAAAGGAGCTGTGGCTGTATTGCATACACAGATGCTTATTGCTGTAGGTCTGACACGACACACACACACACACACACACACACACACACACACACACACACACACACACAGAACCGAGAACGTAAGCATCTCAGCATCTCTAATTACAGGGTACAGTTACATCCCATAATTTCAGGCCGAATCCTGACGGTGAGGAGGAGAAACACGACACTAAACACAGTCAGTCAAGCACAAAACCTTTAAACGAGTGAAAATGGCTTTGTTGGGAGCTGGCAGAGAGCAGATTCATGGCAATATTAAAAAAACTAAAACAAAACACACATTCACATTAAAATGATGCCTGGAGAAAAGCTTTAAGATCAGACAGCAGAGAACAGAGAACTCTGCTCATCTGAAAGACAAAGAAAAATGAAAGATTTGAAACTCTAGGTGTTTTAGCCGATGGAGTCATTTTTGTTCTTCTACACAGATTACAGACATCAACAAACTGTGAGGGATGATGGTGAGGAGGAAAGTCCATGATATAGAGAGGAAGAGGAGGAAGAAGCCTCTGAACGGGACTGGGAATACGGGGAATTCTGGGATCTGAACTGAGTCCCAACATTTGCAGTACTTAGTGTATTAGAACCAAATACCATGGGTGCCATTACTTTACGATGCGACTCTACAGGGCCGAAAATGACCAAAAGTATTCCGAAATGTATAAAGACAATCAGACTGGTATCGATTAGCGATGTGGCAAGCGAGAACCTTTTACATGAAAACAAGTGCGTGCATCATTTTTAGAAATAAAAGGGACTAAAATCGAGCACTGCGTTTTTCCGCTCTCTGGCGCACAAACGGCTCACGGCTCCAGCTGAGGTATTTCGAGAATGCAACAAGAGCGCATCTCATTTATCTTCCAGGCTGAAATGTGGAACGCTGTGCAGGCTGGAAACGAGCGAGGAGAAACCTGATTAGGTACGAATTTTATAGAGATGAGAAAATAAAAAAATGACAAAACGACAACAACGATGAAAACAGCACATCACATCAGCACTAATCTGACCAACGAGATAGAGATATTTCGAGAGAATAAGAAATTACAAATATGAATATTTAGACAATCAACTGATACATAAAGGATGAAAAGAGAACAATTGAGAGAAAAAAGTGAGCAAGAGAAATGAGCAAGGAGAATACCTGAATAAGCAAATGATAGAGAAATAAATGAGAAAGAAAACTAAAATGTGGGAGATAGAGAAAGAGAGAAGGAGAGAGAGAGAGAGAGAGAGAGAGAGAGAGAGAGAGAGAGAGAGAGAGAGAGAGAGAAATGAAGGAAGAGGAAGTGCAAGAGATGTTGATAATGGAAGGAAGAGAGAAGGAAGAAAGGAGAGGAAGAAAAAGGGAAAAAGGGTAGGAAAAGAAAGAAAGAGAAAGAGATTGAAATTGAGATGGAGATAAAGACAGAAAAGAGAAAGAGAGAGCGAGAGAGAGCGAAAGAGAGAGAGAGAGAGAGAGAGAGAGAGAGAGAGAGAGAGAGAGAGAGAGACAGGAAAATGGAGAATAAAAGTGAAAAACTGGTTATAGTAAAGAAAGTGAAAAGAAATTGAAAGAGAAGGAGAGTCAGGCGTGAGAGATATATAGTGAAAAAAGAAAAGCATGGAAGGGAATAAAGTGATGAGTGAACGAGGAAAGGCAGAAAATAACAGATAATAAGAGTAAATAGAGTTATAGAGTTAAAAACCCAGAACAAATGAAGCGCAAAAGAATAAAAGCAGTGAATGAATGACAGCATTACATTATTATGGAAAGACAAAAGGAGCAAATGAGTGATGAAACAAAGAGAAACAGGTCACAGAGAGCGAGAGAGCGACAGAGAGAGAGAGAGAGAGAGAGCGAGAAAGAGAGAGAAAGAGCGCGACAGAGAGAGAGAGAGAGAGAGAGAGAGAGCGAGAGAGGCCTGTCTATAAACCTGCTCTCATTCTCCTTTCTTGTGTTTCTCTCACTGAAGGAGGAAAAGTGTCACATAAAAGAGCAAAATAAGGCACAGGAATAAATTAGGGCAACACACGTGTGTGCACACACACACACACACACACACACACACACACACACACACACACACACACACACGTCATACTGCACCGAGATAAAATGCACCAAGGACACGGCGTTCCTGCTCTGTCCATTCCTGATTTGTCGGATCACTGTCTGGTTACCGTCTGAATACTGTCTGATCACTGTCTGATCAACATCTGATTACTGTCTGATCATCCTCTGATTACTATCTGATCTCTGCCTGATCTTTGTCTGATCACCGTCTGATTACCGTCTGAATACTGTCTGATTACTCCCTGATCACTGTCTGATTACTTTGTGATCACCATCTGATTACTGTCCGATCTGTCTGATCACCATCTAATGTCTGTCTGATCTCTGCCTGTCTTTTTAATTGATAAACTAAAAAAAAAAAAATAAATAATGATCATAATAATTATATATATAAAAGAGGAAAGAAATTAATGTGTAGAGTAGGAAGAAAAAAAAAGATAGAAAGAGATAAAAGAGAAGATACAAGCACAGGAAAGAAAGAAAGAAAGAAAGAAAGAAAGAAAGAAAGAAAGAAAGAAAGAAAGAAAGAAAGAAAGAAAGAAAGAAAGAAAGAAAGAAAGAAAGAAAGAAAGAAAGAAAGAAAGAAAAAAGCAACCTCCAGCAGGAAAAAAGTGTGGAAGCATTTTATAATAAACGCAACAAAGAAAACTGTACCAGGAAGTTATGCAAACGGCGCTTGTGGGGGATGAAAGTACCACAGTGATGCACAAGCACGTGAAAATAAAACACACTGGTGACACGCATGAAGGTGAAAGGAAACTGAGGGTGAGCAGAAACTGTATAATCCTCATCACGTAAATATGGTACAGATTAATAAAGTGTTATTGTGTAAACTGTTTGTTTATAACTTTAGCACAGTCGCACTGCATCTGTTCAGGTTCGCTCATAGTGAAGGATTCAATTAAAACGATGCGAACAAACACTACATCTAAAAGCAGCAAATAACAGCAGCAGTAAACAATCACATTTTTAGTTGCTGTTGTCGTTTTCAGAGAATGATGATGCATTTGTACACCAATACATCCAGTCTTTCATTGCATTTATCTACTACAACAGTAACTTGTCTGTTTTCATGATTTCCTGTGGCTTTACTACGTTCAAATGCCTTTTTTCAATGTTTGTATGTTTAAATTATGCAAATATAATTTAATTATTACATAAAATTAAATAAATAATATTCTAAATGCTTATATATTTACAACTGCACAAAATGTCTGTATTTTTTTAATTGACAAAAATGTTATGATATATTTTACTTTTATATTTTTTAAGCCTGGAAGTCAACTTGTCATCTGCAATTATCATTAAAAACAATACAAATGTTGATTTGCACAAATTGCTTTACCTTGCATACTCAAATGTTGTTGTTTATTTTTGTTTTTGTGTCCTTTTTTTTTTTTTACTTTACAGAAAGAAACAACTCTAACAGTCACTAAAAGCTTTAAAATGTGTAAAAATAAAAATAAACTCAATATGTGGCTCCACAACTAACGGCTATTTTGATATTTAATTAACTCCCCACAAATAAAAAAAAAATTGAACAAAAAAATTTAAACATTAAAAATAAAAAATAAATCAATAAAACAATAAACAAATAAAAAATAATAATTAAATAAAATGTTTTGCTTATAACTATATAAAACCCTAATCATGGGTATTTATGTATAAAAGTGAACTTAAAAAAATGCAAAAGACAGTGAGTTTATCTTTCATTTCGACATTTAAAAGTGTATAGTGGCTGTTTTGTGAAGTGCATGGGGGATTTCTCCTTTAAACAAATTCTTGTTCCTTTCTATAAAAAGATAAATAAATAAATAAATAAATAAATAAATAAATAAATAAATAAATTATACATTTTCAATTTTTTAAAGAAAAAGGTATTATTATTATTATTTAATATATATTTAATACTTTAATATATTTGCTCTTTTTAAAACAATGTTTGCTTTTTCTCAGCACACTATGTGTGTGTGTGTGTGTGTGTGTGTGTGTGTGTGTGTGTGTGTGTGTGTGTGTGTGGCCTAGCATGTGCAGTCGAGCTCTGAAGCGATCTGGAGAACATGATGGCAGTTTAAAGGTAAAGCGACTCCCTCATGCGATATTACAGCTGCCTGTAAGCGTACAGAAATAACCTGAAAGCATCGGGATAAATAAAGCTATCGAGGAAAGAAAAAAAGCTTTCCGATATACGGAGACGGTTGCCATGCCAACAGAAACATATGCTGCACGCGCACACGCACTTGGCAGGTTCGCTGTGATGCTCCAAGTTATTTATTTGCCTTGTGTGTGAATAAATTGCTCTGAACAGGCCGCACGCCTCCATCTTGTCTCTCGGAATGAAGCTCCACGGCGAAGACTGTAATTAGCCATAAACACTCGGTCCTAAATCAGAGCACGTCTTTAACACCGCCTAGGCTCACAAATACTCAGATAATTAGACACGAGGCTGAGGAAGAAAAAGCCGTCTGTGGTATGATTGCACGCGATTCATTAGAATCAATCGCTGAACATATCAAAATCACTTTTCCTTTGGCCCTGATGACTACTGGAAATTTTTGACAACGTCATAATGCTTACATGCTCACACACACACACACACACACACACACACACACACACACACACCCAACCACACAGAAAGATGGACGAAGAGGAGCATCATCACTGACATCATGTCACATTTTACGTCCTGCAATCCTCAACAGTCATCAGAAAGATGTTAAAGAAATCTTCACAAGCCAAGCACCCAGACTCAATAGACTGTCTGTACATTCACAGACATGCTTCAACTTCTGCCTGAGCAGATCACAGGAAAGCTGAGCCATAACCTCAGAAAAAGAGATTCAAAAGTGATGTCTAGATTGACTCATGATGTGCATGTTCTTATTGTGATCCGTAGTAAAATTTCTCTGACTGTACCATATTTTGACCAGTAGGGAGTGCTTTCATGAAATTTGTTGAACAGGCGTTGAACAGGTTAATGGAAATGGTAGTTCAGCTTAGAACCTAAGATCTTAGACTTCTGATCAAAAGGTCATGCGTGCTGGGCTCTTGAGCAAGCCCCGAAAACCCCTTAACTGCTCAGCTGTATAAATAACTGTTCAAGATTTTGAAGATGCCTAAAAAAGTTTTATGTCAGTATGCATGGTCATTGTTGAGATTACGGTCTGGTTTCCTGTTTGGTGAATTCACTGGTGGGTATTACGGTTACAGTTAAAAAAACTTTGTTAAAAACAAATTTGGCGATGATTGGATTACTTTTTAATTGTTTTGTTTTTTAATCCAAGAATGCCTTGACCCAGGAAGGAAGCATAGAATGCCTTGACTCTCTCAAATCTCTGTGATTCTTCTTCTAGAGAAAGAAGAAGAACAATGTGTGTATGGACAGTTATTTTAGTTTCAAAAGCTGCTAACAAGAAGGTAAACATTAACATCTTAAAGTGGACATAACACAGTTTCGGCCAATCTCAAGATAATCTTGAGAACCTAGAGCAGGGGTCCCTGAACTCTGGCCCACGAGGCCAAATACAGTCTGCCCCCACCTTTCGAACGGCCCTCTGACCAATGCCAGAGACATATTTTAAAGATTTTAAATATATGCTCATATTATATCTGTATTGAATAATAAAGGTTGGCTTTCAAACATAAACCTCCCCCTAGTTATTAATAGAGGTCAAGGTGATTGCTGGAACTACTGTACTGTACAGTTTCAGCAAAAATCCATACGGATAGTTTTTCCGGTCTGCTATCTTTACGGTAGCGGCCTTTAAAGGCAATCACTGTCACCATGTGCTGTTTGTTTTGAACCTATAGGATAGTATTGCATCCTTCATAGCTCTGAAGAGTCTTTAGTTTTATCCGATTTATATATAAATATAGAGTTACGATTCTCTCCAAAAAAACATCTGCGAGTTGTGACATCGCTATAAATAAAACAGGAACAAAAACTTTACGGTTTGAAATAAACTACGGCTAACAGTTAAATCAACAAAGTTCACTCACATCCAAAAACACACTCGTTTAGAGACATTCTTCTTGAGTCGGACGTGTGCAACCGACACCGTTCGTAACTGAATGAAGCATGGGGATGGGTGGGCTTTTGCTCTTGCTATGGTTGCTGTGCGTGTGCTCTCCCGGGAGAAGTGTCCATTCAAGGAATTCCGCTCTTCATGATGTCATAAAGGTCCATACTTTCTGGAACCTATACAAACCTGAATAGAGTGTATTTTGCACAGAAATGCTCAATGATAGATCCATATTGGTTTTGTAAAACTTTGGCATGCATGAAATAGCATTAGACCCCCCCTTTAAGTATCATAAACTCCTCAGGAACATTCCCTGTTATTTTATCTTTTAAAGTTCCTTCCTCGCTGTCTCCGTGTTATAAACGCATCACGTCTACTTTACTAATAATGATGATGGATACACGCAGCAACCCGACTAACCCTCGGGGATAAATAAAGTTGAGCTCGATTCAATTTTGCTGAAAAATAAACAAAGTGTCAGAAGCGAGTCCAATGCCGTTCGCTCGGCTCTGAGCGTATCAGCGGAGAAATATTTAAATATCGCCGGTTAGCGGTTATGAAAAATGACATGATGGATGGAGCTGAACCTACAGCCTGTGGGGCTGAAAGAAATGAGAAAATCACGTTTGAGGAATAAACCAGACTCTTTGAAAAAGGCACTCTTCGAAAAAATACAAAAGCACTTTGGAGACAAAAAAAAACAAAAACAAAAAAACATCCGCAGGAAAGAGCAGACGGAGCAAAACGCTCCTTATAACGTCTTCCAGTATGCAAATACAATAAACTAAAAATACTCTACTGTCTGGTTCAGAGCCGTTTCTATACCATAAAAGAGTCTATAGAGCCTTTTGAGACGATGTGATTTAAATACAGTTCACCTGATACAATTCAACATGGAAGTGGAAACTCAGTGGTTAAGTGTTGTGATTTCTGTTCAGAAAACCATGAGCTCAAATCCCAGCACCACCAGACTGCCACTGCTGGACCCTTGAGTAAGGCCCTTAACCCTCACCTGCATTGGGAATAAATGAGGTAATTATTATTATTACTACGGATAAAAACCCAATTCCAGAAATGTAAATTCAAAGCAAAACTATTCAGGGCTGCATCAGCTGCTACAAAATCATTACTGAGATTTCACCGATACACTTCACCGCCATTTCCATATTGCAGACACTAAATTCACCCCCTCTTTCTCTCCCCCTCTCTCTCTATCTCTCTCTCTGTCACTGTGTCTCTATCTCTCTCTCCCCCCTCTCTCTCCATCTCTGTCTCTCTGTCTCTCTCTGTATGTCTCTCTCTCACTCTCTCCATCTCTCTCTCTCTCTCCCCATCTCTGTCTCTGTTTCTCTCTCTCCATCTCTCTCTCTCTCTCTCTCACTCTCTCTGAGTGTCTGTCTGTCTCTCTCTCTCTCCCCTCTCTGTTTGTGTCTCATTCTTGCACTCTCTCTCTCTCTCTCACACACACACTCTCTCTCACACTCTCTCACACTCTCTCACTCTCTCACACTCTCTCACTCTCTCTCTCTCACACACACACTCTCTCTCACACTCTCTCACACTCTCTCTCTCTCTCTCTCTCTCTCTCTCTCTCTCTCTCTTCTGAGGTGATGGTTAGAGCTCTAATATCTGCTAGGCTCAGGGCGGAGTTCGCACTGACTAACTAACCTAACAAATAATCTGGATGGTTTTGTTCCTGGGCACTAATGATGTCTTGTGCACACTGGACCAGGATCATCAACTAATTCTAAATGTGTGATGTTTTAATTTGTGTGTCCTCGTTTAATCCAAGCATCGTTTTTAATGGGTGCATGAGCAGGTTTTGTTTTTGTTGCATTTATTTCTTTATTTCTTTACATTTTTTTGTTTTTTCTTTTTGAGCATGTTATCGATAGTATGGGTACTAAGGTGGAATGTTAACTAAGTGAAAGAATGGAAAAATAAAGGTGTTTTAAAAGTCAAAAGTCTCTCTCTCTCTCTCTCTATCTCTGTCTCTGTTTCTCTCTCTCCATCTCTCTCTCTCTCTCTCTCTCTCTCTCTCTCTCTCTCTCTCTCTCTCTCGCTCTCTCTCTCTCTCTGTCAATCATTTAAGAACATTAGGTTTTTTTAAACCCCATTGATCTCATTGAGTCATAGCAATTTGATATGCGATTCTGAGACCTTTAATATGAAACAATTCGGAGCCTACAGTATACGATACGTTTTAAAAGCCGTTTTTGATCCAGACTCATTGTGATACGACGTGATTCAGAGCTGTTTAGATACAAGTTTGATCTGTTTTAGTCGGATACAATTCAGGGCGATTTTCAATCGGATAGGACACAGGACTGCTTTAGCAGAATTCAGAGCTGTTTTAGTACAGGATAAATCAGAGGTGTTTCTATTGCATGTGATTCAGAGTCGATTCACAAGGATACAATTTATAGCTGTTGCTATGAAGTTTCGATATGATGTGATGTGATATGATTCAGAGCTATATGATGCGATTGGACATGATCAGATCCAATACGTTTCAATACAGTATGATTTAAAGCGGTTTGCATATGTAACTCAGAGCAATGTTGGTGATTCAAATAATCTGAGATTAGTCTTTCCTGACATGGATTCACTAAACAGGAATAATGATTAAGATGAGAAACTGTGAATTGGATTTCACTTTGCTATCATTTGAGGAAACTATGGACACACTCTTTCGAACTTGTTAAAAATAAGGGGACAGTGACTAGCAGGACAGACAGACAGACAGACAGACAGACAGACAGACAGACAGACAGACAGACAGACAGACAGAGAACATCAGCCTTAAATGTTGAGGGTGGCTCCTACTTAAGCTCCTCTATGTTACAGAAAAATAGGGAAGATTGTAGAGGACATAGGAATTGCATCTAGTACTCTGAATGATCTTTAATAAAGTACAGTTTAAGACTCACTGATAAGGGGAGAGAGAGAGAGAGAGAGAGAGAGAGAGAGAGAGAGAGAGATGGGGCAGGGATGAGGATGGTGGGTATTGCTGATAGAGTTTATTTACTGAAGTAATTTAAAACCGTGACCGTGGGAGGAGGGAGATTATATTAACACACACTTCTTTATGTGAGGTCAGTGTTCGAGTGAACCTTTAGCCAATCGATAAAGCTCTTTAAAGGGCCGTCCTTTTAACCTCCCCGCCTCCTCCCTTCTACTTCTTCTTCTTCTTCTTTCCTGACACAGAGTTAGTGCAGGGAGAAGAGAGAGAGAGAAACAGGCAAAGTATGCGAGAGAGAGCACCAATGGAAAGCTTTTCAGTAGAATGCAGTAACAGAAGAGAGTGAACAAAAAATCATAGCCATCACAAATATAATAATTAAACCTGAAGCCTTTTTAAAAAGACAACGTGTATTGCACATGAATAGACATTCTATATATATATATATATATATCTTGATCTATCTATCTATCTATCTGTCTGTCTGTCTGTCTGTCTGTCTACCTTCGTCTGTGAAAGTGACATAGATGTTAGCAAATGGCACCCACAATCATTCCAGCCATGCTCTCATTCCAACATCAGAAAAAGGCAGAGAAACAGCACCAAAACAAATTTCCCCTTATTTGAAAAATCTCTCCTCTATCTTCAAGACCTCTCGAGTCGCCTCGGCAAAGTCATTGTACCTTTTCAGCCTGAGGCTGTGTATTCACGAGAGGGTTCTAACGCTCTGTGATGGGTGTGTGTGTGTGTGTGTGTGTGTGTGTGTGTGTGTGTGTGTGTGTGTGTGTGTGTAAAAAAAGGGATTTTCCTCTAGCATGTGTGCTGTTGATGAAGAACTGACCTTGAGGAAAAGAGGCTCTCCCTATATCACTGTGTGCGGCGTGAACAACACAAACACACACACACACACACACACACACACACACACACACACACAACACCACAGAAATGATAAAGTTAATCATTTATTTTTAAAATAAATACTGAATGCAGTAGCAACAAAGTTTCTCTTCACTTCAACTAGGAGATTCAAACCTGTTCCAGCATGACAATGCCCCTGTGCACAAAGCCATCTCCATGAAGACATGCTGCACGAGTGGTCCGACTATAGAGCTATAGAACTGGAACATTGGCTGCACCTCAGGCCTCCTCGCCCTACATCAACACCTGACTTTATTAAACACCCCTGTAGCTGAATGAGCACAAATCTACACAAACACACGCCAGCATCTAATGAAACATCTTCCCAGAAATGTGGAGATGATTATAATGTGAACTAAATGTAGAATGGGCTTTTTAAAAAAAGCTAATCTTATGGTCAGGTGTCCACAAACCTTTGGCCAGACAGTGCATTTTGATAAAAAAACAGATCACTTTGTCTGAATGCGTCTGAGGAGGCTTCGTAATATAAAAACTCAGCAAGGTAGCGTAGCCTCATTGTATGCAGCCTGTGAGAAAAAAAGAACAAGAAAAGCAACGTCTAGTGGGGGGAATTGGTGGATGTGGTGAAAAAGAAGAATGAACTTGGTACATGGAATTTCAAACAGAGGGAAAAAAGCAAAAAGCCTGCGAACACACCCTAAATAATTCGATCTGCTCCCGTACGTGCCTTCGCGCTGAGAGAGCTTCATTCAGGAGCGTAACTCGAAAGCAGCAGGAAAAAAAATGAAATAGAATAAAATAAAATACAGATGCTATTCTGGAAAAGAAATAATCTCATAAAACCGTTACGACATGAACTTAGGTGCAGGAGGGGAGGATTACACAGACGACTCGTACGGCTCGGCCCATTTCTCACACACTTTATTACACACACCGTCCTGACAAAACCAGTGAAGGGAAAAAGCTAAAGGAGTGTAACACTGTAACGAGATTACAGACACACACACAGAGAAAGAGAGAGAGAGAGAGAGAGAGAGAGAGAGAGAGAGAGAGAGAGAATATCAGACTGTACAATAAAATGAAGGTACCCTGTTTGGGCAAAAGTATTGGGACACCTGACTTTTCCAGCCACAAGGAGGAGGTTTATGGCTGTGGTGAGGGAAGACATGCAGGTAGTTGGGTTGAAAGAGGCAGATGTAGAAGACAGGGGGGTATGGAGATGGATGATCTGCTGTGGCGACCCCTAATGGGAGAAGCCGAGAAAAAAGAGGAAGAAGAAGAAGAAGAAGAAGTGGCTTTTCCCCAAACTATTACCACAAAGCTGGAGGCACACGATTGTACAGCATGTTTCTGGATGCTTTTTCTTCCCCTTCACTTGTACTAGGAGGCCCAAACCTGTTCCATCTTCAATATCAGTTTATATATATATATATAGTGCATTTAACTGCCAAAGTGCTTCACAACATTCACTGTGTTCAGTGGTCCCCCTGAAATTTCGAAAAATCCTTGAATTTTGGACGCACCCCCTATTGTCCTTTAGTGAATTCGTCTAGACATTATCTCACTTTAATGTGTAAAAATTTGTTAAATTTGTTAGTAAAAACATAGTTTAAAACGTTATTCCTAATGTTCCTGAACATTCATTCCAGCCGCGGATTCCCGCAAATTTTAAGACAATCCGCAACTTGCTGTTAGTTACTTTCCAAATGAGAACCCGCAAATTGTCCGAGCCGAACCGCAAATTATTGGGGGTTGACTGCACACACATCAAATGTTTGACACATATAAAACCCTGTTGAAGAAACCTGGTAAATATAAAGGGGGGAGAGCCTTCCACAGTTTAGACTACTGCAAAAGCACGATCCTCTTTTGATTTCCAGCATGACCACGCACAAATCCAGCACAAAAAAGAGCTCTGAACACCTTTAGGATGAATTGCAATTACATCTGTGACATTTAGCAGACGCCCTTATCCAGAGCGACGTACAAAAGTGCTTTGAGTCTCGAGCAATGAATAAATCTACACTGGTACGCAAGATTACAAACTTAATATAAATATAACTCTTGAATTCTACAAAGCAAACTTGGAAAGTGCTAATTTAAGTGTTTCAGGAAGAGGTAGGTCTTCAGTTGTGGCTTGAAGATAGTCAGGAACTCCGCTGTATTGACATCTAGGGGAAGTTCATTCCACCACCTCGGTGCCAGAACAGAGAAGAGCCTTGAAGTATACTTACCTCTTATTCTAAAAGAGAAGGTGGTACCAGTCAAGCAGTGCTGGAGGATCTCAGACAGTGTGGTGCAGTGTGAGATGTGATGAGATCTCTGAGGTAAGATTGTTTTGGTCCATTTTTGGCCTTGTAGGCAAGCATCAGTGTTTTGAATCTGATACGTGCAGCTACTGGAAGCCAGTGAAGGGAGCGCAGCAGTGGGGTGGTGTGGGAGAACTTAAACACAATCTTCAGTTGCGTTTTGGATTATTTACAGTGGACGAATAGCGTTCAGAGGAAGACCTGAGCAGAGAGTTGCAGTAGTCCAGTCTTGAAATGACAAGAGACTGAACAAGCACCTGGGCAGTCTGTGTGGACAGAAATGGTCGAATCCTTCGGATGTTGTAGAGAAGAAATATCTGTATAATATATAAGAAGCAAAGATAAAAGTCGTTGATTAAAAATGTAGCAAATTTTAAAATTGCAACCAAATTTTTGAAAGATACTTGATATTCCTGAAAGATTTTTATGTAGTGAAAAATATATATGTGTAGATGACAGTAGAGTGTGTGTGTGTGTGTGTGTGTGTGTGTGTGTGTGTGTGTGTGTCCTTTTCTCCTTAATAATCACATCTGAATGTTTTTTTTTTTTCCGGAGAAGAAAACAATTAAAACTCGTTAATGGCACGAGCAGCTTGATTAAAAAGCTGAATGCACGGACCAAGCTGTCGATTTCTTTTCATCGAATGTGAGTCATCTTCCGAGATGAGCAAACCTCGCCATCATGAGATCATCGGCACATCACTGCGGCTCGAAAATATCCACGTTTATTCTGTTCCGCGATTGAGCCTCTTCGACGTTTCTTTATGGTCGATCGCAGGAGTGTTTAATTGGGTCACTTGAGACCTTTAAGAGAGTGTGGAAATGAAAATGTGCAAATATAGCCACTAGATTTGTAGCATCTTGTCAACTCCTGAAGGACAACCATAACCAAGACACAAACAACCGATAAGAATTCATCCGCAGCCCCCAAAACCCATTACACGTGTATATAATGTTTAAATTTTAAGCTTAGTATGTGTCACAGGACTTTTTATTTATTTATTTTTGCTATATACATTTCTGTATATATTTCATATTTTCTTTTATTAGGTCACTTTTTATACCATTTTATTATTTCCATACATAGACTACTTGCTTTAGATGTTTAAAATCCTATTCTGTGTTGTTCTTACTGCTTTGGCAACACACAATTTTAGTCATGCATGTTAGACAAAGCAAGAAAGAAGATAAAGATAAGAATGTGAAAAAGGATAAGTGTGATAGAGAAAGAGAGATAGAAGAAGAGAGCGAGAGAGAGCGAGAGAGAGCGAGAGAGAGAGAGAGAGAGAGAGAGAGAGAGAGAGAGAGAGAGATATTAGAGAAAGAGAAAAAAAAGGAAAGTTTATCACTAGAGAGAAGAACAGGCACAACAAAAGGCAGAAAGTGAAAAAGAACCTGAAAGAAAGCGAGAGAGAGAGAGAGAGAGAGAGAGAGAGAGCAAAGGAAGGTTTTACTCAGAAACTCATTAAAGCAAGAGTCTGCTTTCATTAGTCAGAAATCAGTGTTATATGTGGTGTTACATTACTGTATTGTGTAAAAACATCACAATCAATGAGTCTCTGACATTCGAGAAAAAAATGTATAACAAATAGATACATAAATTAAAAATCAGCAGCTAATGATTTGATCAACTCCCACTCCACTAAGCTCCTAATATGGAAAATCTGTTTCGTTGCCGTTGCTCTACAATTAACTTGTCGCTCTCGCTCTAAAATCGGCACCTAATTGGCTGCGGCTCGCGGCGCTGCGATAGAGGGTTGCCTGGCAACCAGTTGCAAGGCAGCATCCGTGGTTTTTGTGCACACCCGCAAGTAATGACGTTTGTAATTATTTGGCAGTAAGCACTTTTTCTTCACGAACGCATAGCATGTCATTAAGAAACGAGAACTTGGTGTGGATCTGATAGAGGATTGCTGCCATTAATTCAGACTATGGAGACTTGATAAGAGAGCGAGAGAGAAAGAGACAGAGAGAGAATCTACATTCTGGATAAAGTAGCGCTACAAAACAAACACAGTGTGACCAGCGACTGAGAACTTCACTCCACTCGATTAACCTCTCTGAGCTCCGGCCGAACATCTCATCAGCTTCCTCTCAGATTCATCAGAGGAAATGACAGATATACTGTACATATTTGGAACTGAGATAGGAGTCAGACCAATGTATATGCACCAACTTTACAGTATGTACTGTAAAGTCGTTTAAAAACTATGGCTGTCAATCAAATGGAATATTTACTCGCAATTAATCGCACGTTTGTCATGAGTTAAATCGTAATTAATAGCAACCTAATCGCACACTTTTATCTGTTATAACTTTTCCAATGGACAAATATGGATGCTTTATGCAAATGTATGGTTATTATTAGTGAAACCAAAAACTCAACATAGACCATGAAGACAAAATGTTCTTGTAAATGTTTTAAAGTAATTATAGTGTTTTAAATAATGTAAATCATCATGACACCAAAGTGAACTTCTGCTATGTTTCCACACGGACGGTTTTAATTGCCGGATGTGTGCACCATGGTGGCTTTTGGTGCTTAAATTGAGACTTGGCGCATCAGTAAAACAAAAGTGTAGAGCTTAAAAAATAATTTCGGTGGAGTTTATTAGATTTTTTTATATCCGAGTAAAGACGACACCATGAATAAATGTGTTTTGTTAAATATTTTATATTCACCCCCATCATATTTATTTATTTTTATTTTTTATTCAAAAAAGGGTAAAACGGAAATGTGCGCCACATTAATTGCCGTTAAATAAAATCAGTGCCGTTGAAATGAATTTGCGTTAAACGCGTTAATTTGAACAGCCTTAATAAAAACTTTTGGTTTTTCGGCTGGTTATCATTTTAAAAACACTGAGCGTCACTTTTTGTGTTCAGCAGTGGTGGGCCGCCAGCAGTGGTGGGCCGTCAGGGCCAGCAAAGCCTTCTCTGTTGGCCTAAACACTATCAGAAGCACTAACCAACATTTACAACCTAAAATCTAATATTTGTTCCATGAAATTTTATTAATTCATTCCCAACAGTTTATTCTCTTCATTTTGTAGTGTTTCTTTGGGCTGCACTGCTTCCAGTACGTGTATGTGGATTTTAGATTTTTTGTCCAATCAGATTTCAGACACTCTATTTGCTGCCATGTCAATCTAATCTGCCCAGAGCCTTCAAAGTCAGTACTGCTGGCCTTTTTACCATAAAGAATATTAGCAATGGATCTGTTTCTTTAACCAATCAGATTTCAAATTCGCCTCACAGGGCCAGAATAGCGTCAGCATTTTTATGTCCTCTAATTGGTTGGTCAGAGGGAAACTGTTACAGCCAAGTTCGACTGGCAAAACACGTTTGTAGCTCTGCACACATTAATACATCTGAGTTAGGCGATTTATGCCCTATGGAGGAAGAGAAATTGATTGAGTTACGAACATACTTAAAAATCCATCGTGAGGAGGTCAGCCAACCCTAGCTAGCTTGTCTCAGCCGGGAAAGTGTTTGTTCTCCACTTCCAGACCAGTGAATACGAGCGGGAACACTGGATTACAGCCTCTGAGGAGCGGTGCACATTATGAGTATGCATTATTAATATGCATCTCTAGTGAGTATGGTGTATTTTATTAAAATCTTTTATGTTTTGTCATGTTATTAGACAAATATTGATTATGAACTGCTCCAGATGATGTACAGTAATACAGTGGCACAGTTGTGGTTGTAGTTGTAGAGGTTTGGAGTCTTAACTGGGTTTCTTGCTGAAGTAAAATGATGCTTCTCGCTCCGTAATGTCACGCATTGTTATATTGCGTTTTTGTATTGTATTGATGGTTTCTATAATTGCGACGTGATAGTGGTGGTATTAAGAGGTAGAGTCCTGCAAGTCCCCACTGAAGGCCCAGGTACCAAATGTACGGCCCGCTACTGGTGTTCAGTATGCTCAGATTTATGCCTATAGCATTTTTATTGGGATTTATACATCAATTCTTAAAAAATCATAACCCAAAAAAAAAAAAATATATGAAATCTGTCCCAATTGCTTTCATACACACTGCTCAGCCTGCATATAGTTTTGTATAAGATAGACAAAAACAAATCAATAACCACCACAACCCTTCTGTAATCACAACTAAATTGTTTTTTCAAGATCACATTCGAAATGTCATAAATTGCCACAGAAAAAGAAATAAAGTTTCATACTAAATTGCTTTATTTTCTATGTAGAACTGAGTATATTACAAAAAAGAAGTGAGGAACTGGCAACCGGAAACAGAGGGAAAGATTTGCACCACACGCATCGGATATACAGCAAACGAGCTGCATTTTGAGTTCCACAGAAATTGAACATTTGTGGTGGATCAAAAGTTGTACAATGAAAAAATGACAGTCAGGAGGAGGAGATGAAGTGTGGATTGATGTTATGTTCCTAGTTGGTAGCATTAGCACATTATTAATTATGCATCGAATGCATCTGAACGCCAGAGGTATTGATCTGATCGACATAAGATATTCAGCTTTTTGGTCGTGAAAGCTATAAATTGACATAAACAATGGCTTGTACACTTAAACATCTACATCAAGCTTCAGTAGCTTACAAAAATGTCACCTGTTGCAAATGTTCTACATTGCCTAAGAGAGAAGACATGGAAAGCGGGCAGTTTAGCCGACTTTGGAGCTCTAAATGTTGGCAAATGAAAAGAGATGGTTTCTGACTTCAGGATGATATAAAACAGCCACTTTCTAATGATCAACGGCTGATTGACAAAAGTATAAAAAGTCCTTGAAGTAACAAGCAATTTAAATAACACTTTTCAGTCATATCTAGTGCAGTCAAGGGTCAATGAAAAAGCTGTTCAACTCACTTCCCAAGTCAGCAAATTAAGGCTTCAATGTGACTTGATCAATAAATCTGATCCCAAGTCCACTTTTCAGCTGGAAAGTGCAAAAATAAAAGTGCACAGTGTGTGTTTTGAGACTAAACCAGTGTCTCTGCTTCATCATGCCTTTAGAGTCCAAGTTCAGGATCATCTAAAGGACACTTTACCCTAAGAAAAAGTGACCAGATAATCAAAAAAAAGAAAGAGTAGAGAAAAGATGTCAGGAAAAGATCGAGAGCTTGTGTGTGAAACCGCATGCTATGCATCATACAAGTCTCAAGCCTCTTGAGAATAAATAAATAAATAAATAAATAAATAAATAAATAAATAAATATGATAAATGATGTTGTAAAGCATTTCTAAAAATAGAAGACGATTCGTTGCATTCGAATGCTGCAAAATCGTCTTCTCAAAAGCGCTCATTTACTGAGGACCCGTACCCGGAACTGCCACTCTGTAGATAATTACACAGCAAGGAGTGTACAAAACAAAAAAAGAAAGGAAAAAGGCTGCATGTTTATTTGGGAAAAAAAATTCTTCCCATCCTTTTGGTTCTCCACAGCTGCTGGAAACGTTTGTGTCCTTTTTTTTTTCCTGCTTCTTTTCCACCGGGCTGCCAATCAGAGGTGCATTTCTATGGCAACGGGAGCAGCGGGAACAGCCTCCAGATGGCTCGGGAGTGGCGATGGATGCCAAGCTCGCGCTGAGAGTAAGGGGGCACGTGTGGAGATAAAGCCGAGGCGGGCGACTTTGCTGTGAAGGACACTGTGACCTCTTTAGCCTGTGCTGGATTGATGACCGATGGTGCTTCCGCTTTTTCACTCCCTCACACGTGGTGCAAATAAAAAAAAAAATCTAATACAATCGCTAGCAAGTGACCAACGCGTCGGATCGTCTTATCTCCGAGAGGAGATCGATTCATTAACGCAGGAAAATTAAACTCATCTGTCCATCAGTCTGACTGTAATGGATAGAAACGCAATCTAAACTTGGACCGGCCTCGAGAGATGTGGGGGGAATATTGACTTTTAAATTGAACTGAATAGACATGCACTTTACATATGTTTTCACTTACAGACACATAGTCTAATATAAGCTTTTCATAGATCTGTGACAGATCAGACCAAATTAAAATCCACACAATGCCCACTTTACCTGAAGCTTGGTGCTATGCTGATATAATATCGGTACTTTGAGCAAATTGGTCACAATACTACTTTTTGTGGACACTTATTGTTCACATTTTTATATCAGATTTGTTCATGTGCACATCTTGTTCACATTTTATCCTTCTTTGTTATATAAAAAACAAATGAAACACTCCTCGTCATAGGAAAATAATCAATGATTAGTGGTGGTCCTGAACACATTTCCTGAACATATTGGAAAACTAAAAGTTACAGCTTTATCTCTGGCTGACACTAAAGACTCTTTCCATTAACACCAAAAGTACACCTCATCCCCTATGATTGAACTTTTACTGTTCAGTATTTGAACTCCCCAAGACTGACCGCTGACCGGTTTGGCCGAGTAATTAATCGGCACTGATAGTCGATTGCGGGAACTATCGACTATTGAAAAAAAATCCATACAGATAGTTTTTCCGGGTAGCGGCCAATGGGGGAGCGGTTAAGAAGGTCCGCTGTCGTTAAGAGATTAATAAAAATTTAACTATTTATTGATAGAAATAATATATTCATATTTATGTCATTTATAAAATAAAATATTTTACATTTTTTAGTATCTATTGTACAAACTATTGGTTGATTGATCGGTTATTGGCAAGTACAATCCAACCTTGCTATCAGTATCGGTCAACTCCACTATCAATTGACCTCTAGTCAGAACGCTGTAAAGGTATTCGAAAAAATATCTTCTGACCAAGCAGTACCCCCGAATTCAAAATCAGTCCCGCGTCGCTGGGAAGTCAGTACATAAGTCGGTACATAACCCCACCCTCCGGGCCAGAGATGCTGTTTGCACAGCCGCTGAAGTGTGATTCGCTTGTTTGGACGTGCATTGTTTCGAATCCTTCTCTTCGGCTTAATTATTAATTACACTGGCAGTTCAAACATCACAGCCCAGTGAGTAAATATCACAGAGAGAGAAAAGAGAGGCAGATAACATGGCTCCTCCGCCCATCTGCTCCGAAACAACACGCACGCATGCACTCCATCGAGTTTGGATCAAACAAGGCCCAAAATTCGTTGGCCAGAAAGCGTGGCAGTGAAGACACTCCATCTTGATGACAAGTGCTAAAGCAGGCAACGAAAAAAAAAAAAAAAAAAAAAAACAGTCCAGAGGGAGGAGATTTATTTATTCAGTGGGGAAGAAAATGGAAAGCCTTTCCTTTGCTATATATTTCAGTCTGAGAGACATTTAGAACCCATCTGGGTACCAGGAAGAGAGAAAAAAGTGTTTCTTTGTTAACTTCCATTAAAAGTGTTAGTTTTCCAGTACAGGAGGCTACAGGCTCTAATGTGGACACGAACGCTACGTCTGCTAAATGACATAAATGTTTTCGCAACGTACGAGTGCCGTTTAAGTCAAACTGGCCGTCCGCCGTTCCCTCACAAAGATTCGCCGTTTGCACCATTCAGATGCTTTACTGGGGCTGAGCGTCTCATCACCGTACTTTGCTTCGAGTCTTCTGTGGATATCCGCGGGTTTTCGCCTTCGTTCACAAGAAACTTCAATGCCAAATGCTGTTCCATGCGCGCATGAACGCTGTTGTCTGCCATCTGGATTAATGGTTTCTAGACTGGACCCTCAACAAGTGCGCCACCTATTGGTAATAGGACACACTAGCTACGTAGTACTGCCATACAACGCCCCTCATACAAAGCCCTGGAAAGCGATTATGGGGTCCGAGCGTGCCAGCATCCCAAAATGGACATTCTTCTTCTTCTTTTGGCTTCTCCCATTAGGGGTCGCCACAGGAGATCATCCGTATCCACAACCCCCTGTCCTCTACATCTGCCTCTTTCACAGCAACTACCTGCATGTCCTCCTTCACCACATCCATAAACCTACTCATTGGCCTCCCTCTTTTCCTCCTTCCTGGTGAATTTTCTACTAGTGCCAAAATGCTGATCTTTCTGGTAAATTCTGTCCCCTCAGCAGCCGTCTGAGCAACATCCACGCACTGGTGAATAATTCCAGTCATACAAATCGAAATCCTCTGATTTACTTATTATTTAAAGTGCTGGCTTTTTAGACAACAACTTTGAAAATAGACAAATTAGCTAACCATGAAATTGTATTTGGTGCTAAGATATCAAGGGGGCTTTTGAACTTTAGACTGAGAAGGCGGGGCTTATTTTACAGCTGCCATTTTGCATTTGACATGTTTCTCAATCATATCTGAAGCAGTGTCTCCACTGTTTTTCAGTCAAAGGACACTCCAATCCACCTATTTTGGCACCACCTATTAAAAATATAATGACCCCACCCCCCCATTTACATGAAAGAATTAAAGTCTGTGTACTGTGCAAGCAGTTTGCTTACTCATTCTTCGCTTTCCAGACATCGCTCTTTATTAGTAAACACACCTTCTAAAAGAAGACTTGTAAGCTGCATATGCTATTGCGCGACTCTTTAAAGCAGAATCCTGACTCACCAGCCGTGAAGTCCTTGTTAAGGTCGATGAAGGCGTTGGAGTGAGGAACGCGGATCTGCACGTCGGCACCGAGAGCTTTCTCACACTTCGGTTTCCTGCAGAACGAAGCGAATAAATCAGCATCCGTCCTGGAAATGAACTCGTTAAAAGCCAGAACGCTTACTCCATGACTTTTTACTTTACCTGTCGCGCAGATAGCAGACCTCTGTGGATTGGTCCACCACCCCGAATATATCCGGGACCATATCGCCATTAAAGCTGCAGTCGAGAAACACACACACGTAGACCAGAGTGAAAAATTTTGGACCTTCTTACGACCTTTTGTAGGATTCATTTATTAGATTTCAAACTTTTTAAAACCATTTTTAAGAACATTAAATTTAAGACCTACATCAAATCATCGAAAAAAAAAAAAAAAACACACAAATACGTTGTTAGCAACTGGCCTTAACCAAGCACAATTTTTTTTTTAAGCCAAGTATCGCTAAACTTGCATAGCTGCCCCATAGCTTAAAACATCACATTTTATGTCTGTGGTACAATCCTAAAGAGAGATCAGAGTCAATAACAGAAAACTGATTGGCTGTTGCACGTTGGTCTCGTGTAGTCATAATACAGTGGACTAATAACAATCACAATCATACTGGTTCACTTTAATCTGTACTTCTCTCTATATATCATACACATTCATCCATCCCTTCTGTTTAGTTCAGGCATGTGTATGCATACATACATACATACACATACACATATACATATACATACACATATACATACATACATACATACATACATACATAGATACACATATACATACACATACATACATACATACATACATAGATACACATATACATACACATATACATACATACATACAGTACAGACCAAAAGTTTGGACACACCTTCTCATTCAAAGAGTTTTCTTTATTTTCATGACTATGAAAATTGTAGATTCACACTGAAGGCATCAAGGGCTATTTGACCAAGAAGGAGAGTGATGGGGTGCTGCGCCAGATGACCTGGCCTCCACAGTCACCGGACCTGAACCCAATCGAGATGGTTTAGGGGTGAGCTGGACCGCAGAGTGAAGGCAAAAGGGCCAACAAGTGCCAAGCATCTCTCGGGGAACTCCTTCAAGAATGTTGGAAGACCATTTCAGGTGACTACCTCTTGAAGCTCATCAAGAGAATGCCAAGAGTGTGCAAAGCAGTAATCAAAGCAAAAGGTGGCTACTTTGAAGAACCTAGAATATGACATTTTTCAGTTGTTTCACACTTTTTTGTTATGTATATAATGCCATATATAATTCCACATGTGTTAATTCATAGTTTTGATGCCTTCAGTGTGAATCTACAATTTTCATAGTCATGAAAATAAAGAAAACTCTTTGAATGAGAAGGTGTGTGCAAACTTTTGGTCTGTACTGTACATACATACGTACATACATACATACACATATACATAATTTTTTATTCTTAACCTTTTAATACTTTATAGTCAGATTATATTTTAACATACTTTATACTTCCTTTTTTATTTAGATTTTTTTACATCACTTTACTCTTTTATATTTATCTTTATATTATTTACAACAGGTTTACTGGCAGAGCTATTTTATTTTGTATTTTGTGTTTGGTGTATTTGTCTTGCACTGTCCTGTATTGTCTTGTGTTGTCTTTGCACTGTTTGCTCCAGGTTGCACACATGCACTTTATGTGGCGAGGACACTTACTAGTTCTTAGCCCTGTGTTTTCTGTGATTGTTGTTGTATGTAGCACCAGGGTTAAGGAGGAACGTTGTTTCATTTCACTGTGTAATGCGTCAGCTATATATGGCTGAAATGACAATAAAAGCTTCTTGACTTGACTTGATATTGTATTTCTTTTCATGTTTACAAGTCAGACAGTCAAAAAAGCATTTTACTATATGTCGTACTCTGTATGAATGTGTAATGTGACAAATTAAATTAGAATGTGACTATATTAGGACTAGTGGACGAAAGAACTGAAACACGAAAACCAACAAAAAAAACATTCTAAAGTGCTGCATGAGCATTTCAATGAGCATTAGTTTTAAATGATATAAACAGCTAAGACTTTTTAGGACCCTGTGGAAACCCTTTTATAATGGAAAATCTTTGATTACTCCTTAATTCGTTTACCTCGGACCTCTGCTGTGTATCTTTGACTTGGGAAAGAGGATGTGGTGCACTTTGGAAATGTATTTAAGGCATGTAAAAAGAATTTTGAAGTTTGTTTCCAAAATTTCCACTTGTACAGCAGGTGCCTCTGTTTCTGGCATCAATGTTTCACTCAAATTGATTGTCGGTGTATTTTGGTGCATGTTGAATCCAGTAATTGTGTGTAATTTCTTCCACGGATGCTGTACTAACCCTCAGAGCTTCAGTAGTGCTGTAGTGTGGTAGAATTCGGCTAATGAACAAAATGGCCAGCGCTGCCCGCGAGCGTTCCGGTTCCCAGCGCAGACTCAACAGGCACGGTAAGTTTCAGGTTATCAGGGTTGGAAGCTGTGATAAAATGCTCAGTGATTTATTAAATGAATATTTGTGGTTGTTGAGATCTGAGGGTGTTAGACTTCTCGAAGACTGGGACCTTTTTATCGTTCTTATAATCACAGATCTCCTCAGTATAACTTTATTTAAGAAACGTGGTCCTCTTTAATTAATCAAATACCACAATCAGGGTTTAAATGTGTAGAATGATGTTTAGGGTTTTGATAACAGCTGTAGGACTTTTTATTGTTGAACATTACAACCTTAGCACGCAAGCTCAAAGGTGACATTATTCATAGACCTACGTTTCTAAAATTAGAGATCCAATCCAGTCCAATGGACAGTCAAAAAAGCATATAACTACACCAACCTGTAAATTATAATAGAAACATCATGGTTTCTACCACTGTATCAAATCAAAGAATAAAAAAAGAATCTCTGATTCTTAGGAGAAACTGGTTTCAATTCCCTGCTCATATTTCGAGAAATACAATAAGATTTGAAGGGGAATGATGCAGATGTGCTTATGTGATGCTTTTCTTAGCACAAAATATGAGCACGAGAGACAAACTGGGTTTGTTCAGCACAATGAAATCATTAGGGGATGCAAACTTTAACACTATATAAATATTGTTTTTGTATAAATATTGTATTGTTTGAATTGTTATTAGATGAATATGCTGAGCATTCAATGAGTCTTCTGATCCGGAAATGATCCCAGGAGTGCTGGGGTAAATACAGGAATACAGTCTGGACCACATGTACACACACAAACACACACGCACATATACACACACACACACGCACATACACACACACACAAACACACATGCACATACAGACACACATACACACACCAAGGACCAATTTAGAGTCAACAATCCACCCATTTCCATGTTTGTGTGTGTGTGTGTGTGTGTGTGTGTGTGTGTGTGTGTGTGCGCGCGCGCTTACTCCATAACAAGAGGCTGGTCCTTAAAGGTCCGGTTCAGGTCAACTCTGGCGCTCTGATCTGGCAAAAAAAGAGTGAAGAATTAGTGGCTGTGTGTGTGTTCTTTCTTTCTTTCTTTCTTTCTTTCTTTCTTTCTTTCTTTCTTTCTTTCTTTCTTTCTTTCTTTCTTTCTTTCTTTCTATCGCTTTACTACTGATTTATCATCTTGTCTCTTTAAACATCACACTATCACACTGCTATCAATTCATCTATTTATCAGTCCCTCTCATTTATCCCCCTATTCCTTTCTCTGTGTATCTATTTTTTTTTTCATCTCTTCATCCCTCTGTCTTGTCCCCTTTTTATTTCTTCAGTATTCCTCCACTCCCTGTATGCAATTATCTGCAGATATACATTTCTCTCTGCTCCTTCATCCGTTTATGAGGCTGTTTCTTAATCGAGGCACCGCTTTTTATCAGCCTACTGATCCGCCCATCAATTCATCCATCCTTTTTAATCTATCTATCTACCTTTTCACTCTATCTATCTTTCCACATCTCTGCCTAGCCACTCAACTATCCATTATCTACTTTTTAGATCAGGATCATCAGCGCTGTTTCCAAAATTCCCCTCATTGCGTCTCTTCAAATCATCCATCCATACATCCATCCATCCATCCATCCATCCATCCATCTTTCTGGTCTGTCTTTTTTTAAATGACAGACAATTCTGAAATGTGTCCTAACCTAGTTGTGTCTGTGTGTGTGTGTGTGTGTGTGTGTTATTACTTAGAGTTTGGTTGTTCCCCCAGAAGATGAAGACGGTGGTTTGCTGCAGGTCTGAACCCGTTGTGTGGCCAGTGAGCAGAACATCCATCTGAGAATCTCCATCATAATCAGCTGGAACCACACTGCTGATCACACTGACACCACTGTAACACACACACACACACACACACACACACACACACACACACACACAGTTACACCCTCACAGTAACACACTCTTACACTGCTTATCACACTGAAACCACTAACACACACACACACACACGCACACACACACACACACACACAGTTACACCTCACAGTAACACCCTCACAGTAACACACTCCACACACTGCTGATCACACTGACACCACTGTAACACATACACACACACACACACACACACACACACACACACACACACACACACACACAGTCACACTCACACACTGCTGATCACACTGAAACCACTGTAACACACACACACACACACACACACACACAGTTACACCTCACAGTAACACCTCACAGTAACACACTGCTGATCACACTGACACCACTGTAACACACACACACACACACACACACACACACACACACACACACACACACACACAGTTACACCTCACAGTAACACACTCATACACTGCTACTCACACTGCCACCACTGTAACACACACACACACACACACACACACACACACACACACAGTTACACCTCACAGTTACACACACACACACACACACACACACACACAGCTGATCTAACTGACACCACTGTAACACCAGAGCAGACCCTTACACATAGTGCCGCACACACACACACACACACACACACACACACACACACACACACACACACACTGCTGATCTAACTGACACCACTGTAACACACACACAAACACACACACACCTCACACACACACACAGTTACACCTCACAGTTACACACACACACACACACACACACACACTGCTGATCTAACTGACACCACTGTAACACCAAGAGCAGACCCTTACACATAGTGCCGCACACACACACACACACACACACACACACACACACACACAGTTACACCTCACAGTAACACACTCATACACTGCTAATCACACTGACACCACTGTAACACACACACACACACACACACACACACACACACAGTTACACCTTCACAGTTACACACACTGCTGATCTAACTGACACCACTGTAACACAAAGAGCAGACCCTTACACATAGTGCACGCACACACACACACACACACACACACACACACACACATATCACGCTGACACCACTGTAACACACACACACACACAAACTCTTACCTTGGAAACGCATCTTTCTTCACGTGTATTTTGGGTTTGAAATACGGCGTTTTAACATCAGCCAGGAAAATCACCAGCTCCGAGTCTGCATCATAAACCAGCAGAAAACCATCATCCACACTTGATCTAATACACTTCACTCCGTATGTACACAAAAGCACAGAAACAAAACCATCCTCTGCATTACAGAGTGCACTAAACAGTGTTCAGGAACCACATTTAGTGTACTTACACCCAATACTGTACATACATGTAACCCCTAGCGCATACTGTACATCTCTCACTTACACCTACTGTATCTAGTGCACTACACTGGGGACTGAGCAGCTCTGGAGGCCACAATACAGTGTGACCCCTCAGATCAGCTCAAACGTTTCTAATGGGTATTTATTCAAGATAGAAACACTGAGAAGGTGTTCCAGATCACGTCATGCTTATTTAGAGAACAGAAAACGAGTGCACTAAATAGTGTGTAGGGTGAATGTAGTGTGAATGTAGGGTGCACTAGCCAGGGTGTAGAATGTATTTACCCTATCTAGTGCACTTCCCTAAGAAATATCTTGATGACAGCTGTGTTTTATTTTATATCGAAGCAGGAATATGATGTTATTAGATGTTTATTTGTTTCCGTAATAAACCCAGATTTCAGATGTGCAGGTGTTTCTATGTGTATTGTTGGTGTTGTGTGTTTGACAGCCGGTTCTCACCTTCCCGGATGACGAACAAGTCAGTCTGTTTATCCGAGTTAAAATCTCCAAACGCGGCCACGGTGCCTGCATTCTCCTGCCCGAATAAATCTCCAGTCACGTCCTGAAGCCCGAACACGCCGCGGTTAACGTCAACAATAACAAATAACCATAATAACGAGGAATAAGTGGACAGCCACATCCTGCCTGCTGTGGTATAAAGGTAAACTACACGACCCGGAATACGGCAGGCGCTTTACAAGGAAAATTCACTTCAAAGTCCAGCTTTAAAGCAAATTATATAGATATATACACAGCTAGTTATGTGCACTTAAATATAATTTAACGTCGAATATAATTTTTATCAATCATTTAAATTATTACAATAAAATAAAAAAATATGAAAACGGCTACATAACGGGTCCACCCTCACGTCACGGGGTGCGCACTTCCTGGTGTACGACAGTGTCGTAAATTGGGACTCGACAGTAAACATGGCAAGCCTGGCTGATGTCGGCTGGAAGCTGCTGGAGTTTAAAGCCAGATCTAAACGCTCAGGTTTGCAGTTTTCACACGCATGGCGTCCGTTTCACTCCTTTACGTGTTACACTCGAGGATCGTGTGTTTTATTGAGTTGTTTTTAGTGTAAGAGTGTGTGGATGGGTGTGTGCATGTGTGTGTGTTAATGTCTAGCTGAAGCTGGTTAGAGCTTAAAGGTCAGGCTGGAGTTTGTATTACTGCAGTCTATTTTAAGGACATAATACAACTATAACCAAAAGGTTTGGGGTTGAATTAGACACAATAAAATCATACATTTATTAGATTTTGCAGTTATTTCAGGCTAGCATGGGATATCTGAGGCTAAATCAAAATAAAGCGTTTACATAAGTGTAATCCATATACACAAACTGCAGAGAGATCAGACACAATGTATGCACAACTATTAAACTATTAAAACAAAAAACTAATGTCTTTTTAATAGAAATGATTTTGTGTTGGGGAAATCGTTAGTGGGCTCATGTTGTACACCGATCAGGAATAGCATTATGACATAATATTATGAATACACTGATTATCTCTTCATCATGGTACCTGTTATTAGGTGAGATTTATTAGGCAGCAAGTAAACATTTTGTCCTCAAAGCTGATGTGTTAGAAGCAGGGAAAATGGGCAAGCGTACGGATTTGAGTTTGACAAGTTGTGAAGGCTAGATGACTGCTTGTGGGATGTTTCTGGTCTGCAGTGGTCAGTATCTATCAAAAGTGGTCCAAGGAAAGAACAGTGGTGACCCGGTGACATGGACGTGGGCGGCCAAGGCTCATTGATACACGTGGGGAGCGAAGGCTGGTCCGTTTGGTCCAGTCCATCAGATGAGCTCCTGTAGCTCACATTGCTGAAGAAGTTCATGCTGTTAATATTTAAAGGGTCAGGACTGTTTTGGCAGCAAAAGTGGACCAACACTGTATTAGGGAGGTGGTCATACATGTGGGGAGGCTCACTAATGCATGTGGGGAGTGAAGGCTGGTCCGTGTGGTCCGATCCATCAGACGAGCTCCTGTAGCTCACACCACTGAAGAAGTTCATGCTGTTAATACTCAAAGGGTCAGGACTGTTTTGGAAGCAAAAGGGGACCAACACTGTATTAGGCAGGTGGTCATAATGTTATGACCTGATCAGTGTATGTCTTAGTGTATGTTATAGCATTAAAGGTATTTGGGGTATATAATTAAAAATAAATAATAAAAAAAGACAAATGTAATTCAGAAATCTTACTTTAATGACAAATAAATGGTGATTCATACAACTGAAGTTGGGATCTAGTTTGTATCCAGTCAATTATTGAAGTGTATTGCAAATATGATAAGATAAACTGCATGAATTAAGAGTAATAAACTTGTAATCACACTTTGTTTTATCTGAGCCAGAAATAAAGGTACTAAGCTGTACATTTTAGACTGTACACACTTACCAGTGTGTGATTCTCAGGTCTCAGTCCTCGGACCTCCTCTGTTACTTGGAATTTGAATTTGTGTCATTTGATTTCTACCCATCTAATGTTAATAAATTCCCACTTGTACAGCAGGTGCCTCTGTTTCTGGCAGCAATGTTTTACTCGAATTGATTGTCGATGTATTTTGGTGCATGTTGAATCCAGTAATTGTGTGTAATTTCTTTCACGGATGCTGTACTAACCCTCAGAGCTTCAGTAGTGCTGTAGTGTGGTAGAATTCGGCTAATGAACAAAATGGCCAGCGCTGCCCGCGAGCGTTCCGGTTCCCAGCGCAGACTCAACAGGCACGGTAAGTTTCAGGTTATCAGGGTTGGAAAGCTGTGATAAAATGCTCAGTGATTTATTAAATTAATGTTTGTGGTTGTTGAGATCTGAGGTGTTAGACTTCTCGAAGACTGGGACCTTTTTATCGTTCTCCTCAGTACAACTTTATTTAAGAATTCGATAACAACTGTAGGAATTTTTATTGTTGAACATTACACCTCAGAACACAAGCTCAAAGGTGACATTATTCATAGACCTACGTTTCTAAAATTAGAGCGAAACGGTCAAAAGTCCAATGGACGGTCAAACATATAACATTACCAATTAGCAGTTATAATTAGCAATTAAAATAATTTGTCATGGTTTTTACCACTGTATCAAATAAAAAATAAAAAAATAATAATAATTGAGAGTGATTACTGGGAACAACTGGTTTAAATTACATGCTCATATTTCGAGAAATACAACCAAACTTGATGGATAATAATGCAGACAGATTAAATTAAATAACTGTGAATATGGTTGGGATTGGGATTCAATAAAAGACTGGTCACACAAGTGTTTTATTTCAGTCTCTGTAGTGCTATTTAGAACCCTGGGGGGCTCAAAAAATAGAACAAGAATAAAAAAAGCCCCTGAGGGACTCCTAAGCCACCATTTGTTTAGTTGAGTTTCCTTAAGTATGCTGTTTAAGCAAAATTAGAAACATGTCATTCACGTACTATAGTCTTCTTGTAAAAAAAAAAAAAAAAAAAAAAAAGGTAAAATCATGCTCTTGATTAAAATGTTTGATGTAATATTCACACACACATAAGTACATCTTGTCTGAATGAACGCAATTTTCCTCAAATATCGACCGGATCTTTTTGTGAAGAAAGAAAAAACAACAACAAAAGATGAGTAATTATGTGGTTATCTGTTATTCCGGATGCAGTCTTAATAGAGGCCTGATAACAGGCTCTGAAATAGAAGCAGTATTGATTAAGCAGGCAGAGATTCCACTTCCATATATGGAATAATTTGTTTAAAAAAAACATGAAAAGCTTACGATTTTGTCATTTTTAAATATTTTGTAGACCTTTTTTTGTATTTTACAAATGAATATTATCAACATCAGAGGCGGTTTTTGTGCACGGAAGCTTCGAAACATAGAAATTAACAGTATAGGTGATGTTTCAACGTTTTTCACTTTCCTGACTGGTTATTCTATTGTAGTTTGATGAGAAAAATATTATATTAATATTAATATTATATTTCTGGCTAATTATTAAACACTAAGTCTAAGCAGGGTTTCTATAGAGTTATTGTTTGTCAGTGTTCGGAATCAGAGAAAATTTTATGTTAAATGAATGAAGTTAAAAGCAAAATCTCTCCAAGTTTCCGAGTTAAACTCCGATCCGCTCTGTCATCTTTCAAACCCTTTCCGCAGTCATCGCGATTGTCGTCATTAACAATATCTTCAATCGAACACTATGACTTTGAATTTATTGTACTATCTAGAAAAATCTAGAAATCCAAAACACTGGTATGCAAACAAACATTTATTTTGTGGGTTCGATCATGACATGATGATTCCCTGGGAAAACGGATACAACCATTTTCCAGTTTCTAGACAAAAAAATAATAATAATGATTTACATTATTACAAGGGGCCCAATAATAGCAGGGTGGTAGTTTTGAGATTTGAACACACAACCTTCTGATCATTCCAATGTATTAATCACTTAAGGGTTAAGCATTATAATATATTTGTTAGTATCTGAGTATCTGGATATTTCTACGAAATATATTTTGTGCCATCAGACATTTAGACCTTTTAACAGAACACACCTGTTATATAATTATGATCGTTTGTTTTCTCAACAATTTCTGAGGTAAAGTTGATTAGCGAAAGGAGCTATTCATGCGCATGAGTCATTATATGCAATATATATATATAATCTACTAACTGAATTTGATCTTATTTTCATATTTAATCGAATGCTGAATCTTTTAACTGCTCTGGTGTGGATTCATATGCTGGTCATGTCTGATCTGTTTCACATCATTGTTAAATCTTATTTTTTTCCCTGGGGTCCTATATTAATATTGAGTAAAAAATAAACAAAAATGAATTAATTTTTCATAGCATGGCATGCTGGTTTTTCTCGAAACCTTAAATAATAAATTGAAGAATTTGAATAAATAGTTTATCTGTTTCTTTAAGAGTGCTCTATGTAAATATTCTGATTGGTGAATCACCTGTAGAATGCCAAGCCCCCTTTGTGTCACTATGTAATTAAGGCACTTTCTATTTTTGAGCTGTTAATAATTTTAAAAGCAGTTGACTGTTCATTCTGAATTTCTTCACTTGACGACTAGCTATAAAACTAGCAAAGAGATTATTAAGGCGGAAAATTTACGTTCACTGAAAGCTAAATGAGTTCCTTCATTTTCCTGTTGCAGGTTATTTTATAACCGATAGCTTTGTCCCTCCTAGTTAAAGGCTAATGGAAATTATGCTAATTTGCGGAGAAATGGGAGGTTTTTTGGAGCCGAGGTACTTACCGTTGGCCAACTCCATTAAAATGTAAATCACTCTGAAGTCTCTGAAATAGTGCTCCAGCTTCTGGGGTTTTTCCTCCGATTTGATGTCTGGGTTGGTGCCAGTCCCATCTATAAAACGTAACCTAGAGCCTCAAGATGGGCATATTTTATTGACACTAAAATCCTAAAAATCCACTCAACCTGTCCTGTCATGCTTTGTGGATTTGTGAATAAGCATTTCCTTTATTTGTCAGGTTTTTCTCCCCCACCACTGTAGCCGAACCGAACCGACAAGTCGAGCCCCTTTCCTTCTGATGTGTTAATATCCGTGACTCATTAAATAGCTCGGGTCTCGGATTGAGCAGCGGATGAGTAGGACCTCAGAATAAACTGTAGACGATGAAGTGTGCACTTGAGCAAGGCCGAAGCTTCGGAGTACTGAAGCGTTTTTGTGAGTGAACTAAAGTACCCTTCTGTCCGTCAGTCTAAAGAGTTCTCAACTTCTCTCCATCATCAGGCTCCATTTATGAACCTCTCAAGCTGTCCACCCTTCACCGTGAGGACGAGCCTCTGTGGGAGAAGCTGGACCGGTTCTACAGCGCAGGTGAGATCTCGAAAATCTGACTCTTTTACATGGATTAAGTGTTGGGTCCTCATAGTGGATGTGAAGATGCCACTTCAACTTCCTAATTTTCCATTCTACATGCATCTACACACAGGCAAGCTTCCAGATCAGAATTATTTTTATTAATTATTAATTATTTTACTGAATTATTCATTAAAAATAATCATTGAGTTACTGTTTGGAAATCAGTTATGATGGAATTATTATAGACTAATTATCACATATATTAATTATACAAAGAATAAATAATGAACACATGAACATCATGGACACGTGAACATCTCAGAAGAGTGAGGAAGTCAACTTGTCCATCATAGTCCAGTTTATTACGTGTTCACTATATTTAAATGAATTATGATGAGTCATTGAGCCACCATTTGGTCATGAATCGTAATGATGAAATCTTTTTCGAGTGGGGAAAAAAAAAGACAAATAAGCAAAAAAGTGGTGAATTTATTTTCCCTGAGTTTGAAACTAAATTAAGGTGAATTGTAGGGTTTCTTGAATGAAAAGAAAAGAAAAAAATCACAATAACTTGTCTCTAATTTTAAAAAAGAACAAAAAAATTTGCAAATGAATTGAGATGAATCATGGAGCCGCCATTTGGTCATGAATCATGGTGAATTATGAATTCATTTCAATTCAGTTTTGTTTGTGTAACACTTCCGACAATGGACATTGTTCCAAAACAGTCCCAAAAAAGGGCCTCGCTCAAAGTGGTAGCTTGGTTGGGGTTTTGATCCCCTGACGTTCTGATCTGAGCCTTTTCCATTCATCTGTAAATGGCCTCGAACATGATGAACTACAAGCTCTCTCAGATATGTTTAAATCAGTACATTATTCACATAAAAAAATACATCAGTTTTATGTAATAGACCTTATGTAAGAAAATCCAGATTTGATTTTATTTTTTTATGAAACCAGATTCATATAATATGTATCAAAACAAAACAAAAACAGTAAAACCACAAGCCTCATAAATTGCGGATTCACTTTTGGTAATTGAATCAGAATGAAGTGTAGATTCAGTTGTGTAGCAGATATTAGATCTTAGTTTCAAATCTTGCGTTTCCCATTTAAAATTCAATCGAGATGAATCATAGATTGAATCAACAATTCAACTTTTGTAAAAGTATCCCGTCAAGCGTATTAAATCTGGCGTCCCCAACCACTGGGCTGCAGCTCATGAGCTCGTTTCAGTCACGCATGAAAATGATGTCGTACGAACAATAAATTTGAGACTTGGTGATAGATGACTAAGATTCAGGGAATAAATGATTAAGCTTCTATGGAGATATTCATAAAGCTAAAAAGATCTAGGATCGAGGTTCTTTTTTTTATTAGTGGTAGAAACATAAAATGCGCATTATGGTTTTTTGCTAAAAGTTTGACGACGAATCTGCTCGAAGCGGCGTTAAGAGGAGTTGCAGGGGTTCCATTATGTAGGTTAACGGTGATGAATGAAAATGCATCGAGGTTAACAGTCACCGAAAGCCGACGCTCGCAAAGTTATGAAAGAGCCGTTTTTGAAAAATCGAAGAGTCGAATACAGACTCAGGCAGCGGCATGACTCAGACAGCGATTAGGCGGGTGATGAGGATGATTTGCAGTTTGTATAAAAAATGGTTTACGTGATTAATCAATACTCGTCCATCTTCCCTCACCGGCTGACCTTCAGCCGTCTGTCTCTATCGCTTTCTGCTCTCTACACCATCATTTTCCTCAGCCGTCATCCGTCACCGATTTATAAACTCACTCCGCTGCCCACTGTCGAATAAATGGAGATGTAACGCAGCCGTTTCAGAGAATCCCTCGATGTTTTTTTTTTTTTTTAATCAGAAGTTTAGCTCACGTATCCGGCGACATCTGTGAAGAAAGAAAAAAAAAGAGCAAAGACAGAAAAGAGGAAGTGGTAGCTAATAAAAACCGAAAAGCTTGCAGTGTGAACACACCACCAAAACCTCAAAAGGAATTCTTTTTGGGAGTTCGTTTTTTACACAAGATATTTTTCGGTGGTGTTTATATATCTCTCTCCAACTCCTTCCAACTGGCTCGCCCATAGACCACCTACCAGTCATTTCTATTCATAAAGCAGTTCCTCAGTACGTGGTCATATTCATCGGCTTGCTAATAACCTCCCATAAAAGGAGAAGCAATTTGCACTTCAAGATGTCTTGCTTTGAAATCAGTGTTGTGTAACACGTCTTGAGGGAAATGAGCGGTGTTTAAAGAAGAAGACACAGCGGGAGGAGCATTGCCAAAACATCAGCATGCACATCTACTGTATTCTGAATTATGCAGGAGATTGCATTTTATGTTTATTTGAACATAAGTTATTTATACCAGATAAGGGCCTTGCTAGTGGGCCCAGCATTGGCAGCTTAGATGTGCTGCGATATGAATTAACTCGCAACTTCACTAAACTCCTATTCAAGTTATACAAATTTACTTCTAATTGTTTTTTTTACATAATTTTTACATTTCAATGTCTATAAAGGTTATGAAGCCAAATTCAAGAATCAGTTCACTGTTTCAAAAATTCATTCCTTTAATTTGTACAGAAATAAATGAATCAAATAAATCAAGTCCATATTGAATCACTGAATTGATTTTCGCAAATAAACCGAGATGAGCGCTAGAACCAAATATCGTGTGTGTACAGCGGATAACGGCGTCACGCTTTTGAAGGAAGTTGTAGATTCGTTATTGAAATAAATCCGAAGGAAGCGCGGTGTCGACTGAATCATAAATGAAATCGATATAAATAATTGAGTTTTCTGTTTAAAATTAAATCCAGATGACACGCAGACTGGAAATACGTCGATACACCCCCGTTATAGATGAATCTCTTGAAGTGTTTAAAAATGAATAGAATCGTCGATTTTTCGTACAGGAAACTTAATCACGGTAAATCGCTGAAGTCTCGGGGTTCAAAAAACGAATCGGACCAATTTCTCTTAATGAAACCGGAGCTATAGACTGAGATGAATCGAGCCGAGGGGAATCAAAGTCATTTGTATAGCTGCATTTGTATTCCTTGGAGTATAAGGGTCGGACTAAAAGTTACAGTACCCTCGTAATAAAGGAATAATAAACTCTTATCATTTGAAAATATTGTAGTTCATTCAACTCGAAAAGTTCAGTGCAACAGATTTAGGATCAGCTGATTCCAGTTTAAGTTTGTAAATGAAAAGTGTGCTGTTGCATATTTCATTATTATATACCAGGGGTCACCAACCTTTTTGAAACTGAGAGCTACTTCTTGGGTACCAATTAATGTGAAGGGCTACCAGTTTGATACACACAGTTGTCAGTTTGATCTGAAATAACAAATTTGCTCAATTCACCTTTTATTATATGTTATTATTAATAATAAATAATATTCATCTATGTGAAGACACTGATTATGTTAATAAAAACTTTCTTTCGGCTTTTCCCATTATTATTGTCGCCACAGCGGATCATCCGCATGTTTGATTTGGCACATGTTTTTACGCTGGATGCCCTTCCTAACGCAGCCCTCCCCAATTTATCCGGGCTTGGGACCAGCACTAAGAGTGGCTGGGGTTGGTTCCCTGACCGGGGATCTAACCCGGGCCACAGCGGTGAGAGCGCCGCATCCTAACCACTAGACCACCAGGGCTACTCATGTGGTCCTTGCAGGCTACATGTTGGTGACCCCTGTCATATACCATCACAGTGAGATGATAGCTACCATACATGAAGTGAACAAATCCTAATGAGCCATAGAACACATTGGTCGAGATGAATCATACGTGAGTCTTTGCATGATGTCGAAAGTTCAACAGATCGTCAGTTAGAAAACCCGAATAAAAACAGGCACATTTTCCCCAGAATCTGAAATCTATTTCTATGCAGGATGTGCGACAGTTAAAAGAAGTGCACGTGGTAATCGATTGGGACACTTCCTTCCCCTCCAACGGTTTACCTGTGGTTGGATAGGAGTCCACGTGAAACGCTCAGTACAGAACAAATTCTGTTATGGTTCATACTTCAAATGCATCGTAACCACTAGACATCGTTAACATCTTTTGATATCATCGATATGTTACTGTCAGTTCAACACTGGTTTATTTGTATAGCATTTATAACAACGGACATTTAAGCGCATTATATGTTCTGGAAAAACTGAGCTTTCTGTTCAGGCTTTCGCTTCTCATCATCAAAGGTTTTCGTTGGGAGTGACGAGGATGGACAGGATTAGAGACGAGTTTATTAGAGGGGCAGCGCATGTCAGAGGTTTTGAAGACAAGGTGAGGGAGGTGAGATTGAGATGGTTTGGACATGTGCAGAGGAGGGACATGGGGTATATCTGTAGGATAATGCTGAGGATGAAGCCACCAGGAAGGAGAAAAGGTGAAGTCCATTGAGGAGGTTTATGGATGTGGTGAGGGAAGACATGCAGGTAGTTGGTGTGAAAGAGGCAGATGTAGAGGACAGGGGGGTATGGAGACGGATGATCCGCTGTGGCGACCCCTAATGGGAGAAGAAGAAGAAGATCTTTAAAAGCACAAAGATGTACAATTCCCCTTGAAAAAGGGAACCATCAAAAGGAGAGTCAAAACCTCGTGAAAGGGAACGTCACCCCCGCAATTATCGAGGTTGCACCGTATGTGGAAATGATTCTATAAAAAAAGAGGACAAATGATTAATAATAAAAATAATAAAGCAAATAAAAGTATATATTGTACATTTTGTTGTATTCACTATTCGCCGAATTGCTACTTTATTCTCGTAATTTCAACTTTGTTCTCGTACTGCGACAACTTCATTCGTGTGATTGATTTTATTTATTTTTGAAATCTATAGCCATATCGCTACGTCATCATCTCGTAATTAAAATGCCATTGTAATATTGAGTGTAGATTAATGAGAATAATAAATCTATTTGAACGATTGTACTACCAGGATGGAACGTCACAACATCACAAAAGTGAATGTGGTCTGAATACATTCCAAATGCACTGTATATTGGTATATTTAAGCTAAGATGTAGTTTCCATCATCAGCCTTTAACTCCTCATTCCTGAAAAACTCTCGTTATACCTTCCATCACCTTTTTCCATCGCGTGCGTTCATTCCCTCTTCATCTCTCGCTTGTTAGAAAATGGTTGCTGAAGCTGACACACTGTTTGGATGTGCTGCATTAGGAGCTGATTTAAAGGCTCATTATACTGAGAGATTATAAAGAAGATGCGACTTCAGTGCATTTGCATCTAAAGTGCTTAGCTGGTTTTCCTCCTCTCCGTCCTCAGATGGGCAATAAATAATATCAAATCTTTCTTTCTGGTTAATTTCCTTCCTTTATCTGTTTACTTGTTGCTGCACAGGCATTTGTTAGATCTGTCACAGAGGTGAGGGAGTGTGAACAGATATGAGGGAGCATGTATGGAGGTTTGGTGAGGGAGATGTGAACCATAGGGAAGGGCTATGAGCATGCACGGAGGTGAGGTGCGGGAGCGCACAGAGGTGAGGGGAGGGAGCTCACGGAGGTGAGTTTAAGGAGGTGAGGTGAGGGAGCGCTCACGGAGGTGAGGTAAGGGAGCACTCACGGAGGTGAGGTGAGGGAGCGCTCACAGAGGTGAGGTGAGGGAGCGCTCACAGAGGTGAGGTGAGGGAGCGCTCACGGACGTGAGGTGAGGTGAGGGAGCGCTCACGGACGTGAGGTGAGGTGAGGGAGCGCTCACGGACGTGAGGTGAGGTGAGGGAGCGCTCACGGACGGAGGTGAGGTGAGGAGCGCCACGGACGTGAGGTGAGGTGAGGGAGCGCTCACGGACGTGAGGTGAGGTGAGGGAGCGCGCACGGAGGTGAGGTGAGTTGAGAAAGTGCTCAGGCCGGTGAGGTAGCGCGCACGGAGGTGAGGTGAGGTGAGGTAGAGCGCACGGAGTTGAGGTAAAGGAGCGCTCACTGAGGAGAGATGAGGGAGCTCACGGTGGTAAGGTGAGGGAGCGCATGGAGGTGAAGGACACAGCTAAGAAGAAATGCACAGAGTGTAATTTCAACAGTCGTAAGCATAAATCGGAAGCTCCACATGTAGCTGGCGAAGCATAAACTGAGTTTTTGGGAGACAAGTCAAATTTATTTAATGTAATAGAATCCATACGCCTTCATTTTGTTGTTCTGCAGTTTTAGCTGATTGGCTTTAATTAGTCATTTAGATGAATTAGCGATTGAGGGAAATGAACTTTAGTAGCAGGGCGTGTGGCCGAGTGCCCGACTATTGATTAAATGAGCTCATCAGATACAAGACGAGTAAAAGTATCTCTCTCTCTGTCTGTCTGTCTGTCTGTCTGTCTCTCTCTCTCTCTCTCTCTCTCTCTCTCTCTCTCTCTCTCTCCCTGTTTTTTGGGGGGGTTTTCTTCGGTTAAAGTATGCTTTCAGAAGCACTTTATTATTTCCCCTAATTCTGTACCCGACCTGTTTATCGGGCTCGGCAGATTGGCCGGACTGGACGTCCCTGTGGTCAGTCACTGATGAGAAATGAATAGCTGTATTGAGGCTCATTACACTGCAGCACAATGCACACAGATTAATGACCTGAACTGGCTTCCACTCAATGCAGCCTCCAGCACTGCCTCCATTCCTTCATTATTATCAGTTCTGTTCATTTCTTCTTTCTTTTTATTTTGTGGAAACACTTGTAGGTGATCAGGGACATCACACAGGACACTTCAGTATAACTATAGTGTGTCAAATAAACTGTCTGTTTATCTGCTTGTGAGTGGTCTGTCTGTCTACCTGTCCATCTCTCATTCTGTCTCTCTGTCTGGTTTATTGTTTTTCATTTACTGACTGTCCTCCTGTGTGTTTAACTGTCTGTCTGACTAGGATGACCCTGTCTGCCCCTGTCTGTTTAACTATCAATCTGTCTCTCTAGCTTTCTGTCTGTCTGCCTGTCTTTCTGTCTGTTTAGTTGTTTGCCTAACAGTCCCTCCGTCAGTCTATCTATCTGTGTTCCGGTATGTCCAACAGTGTTTCTGTCTGTCAGTCTACATCTCTAACTGTCTCTCCCCCTGTTTTACTGTCTGTCTTACTGTCTGTCTAGCTGTCTGCATAACAGTGCCTCTGTCTGTCTCTCTGTCTAACGACCTTCCTGTCTGTCTAACAGTCTGTTTCTGTCTTTCAGTCTGCTTGTTTAACTGTCCGCTCAATGTCTGACTCTCTGTCCTTCTGTCTGGCTGTCTTTCTGCCTGTCTCTCTACCTGTTTGTCTGTCTCGCTGTAATTGTCTTTATGGCTGTTTCTCTCTCTGGTTGTCTGTCTACTCCAGCTGCTGTGTGTGTGCAGTAGTTTTAAGGATTGTCTCTGTTCTGTGTGTGTGTGTGTGTGTGTGTGTGTGTCTTAATAATAAATGTTTTTTAGATATTCATTTATTTCTCCAGTTGATCATTTATCACGCGTGTGTGTCAGAGAACGCCACGATGGTCTCACTTAACTGGTGGAGGGTTAATGGAGTTTTTATTCTGCAGGAAGGTTCAGTAATAAATCTTGAGGTGTAAAAATCTGCTGAAGTACACGCTGCTGTAATAAAGTTCATAAAGAAGTACTCGTGAAGACTCACACAACTTCCATCCGAGAAATACCCCCACTGTCTATGTAGCAGAGCAAGAGAGCTAATGCTCCTCGACTGAATCATACACCTAATAAAACCTGCAGTGTTCTTACAGAATACATTACTGAACAACTTTACATCTCATTAGCCATTTAATGTTGTGTGTGTTTTAGGATTTATATCTATATTCTCATACACAGACTGCATTTATACACTATATTTCCAAAAGTATCGGGACACCTGACCTTTCGTGCTTTATGTGGTTCTTTTCCAAACTGTTACCACAATGCAGGAGGCACTCGATTGTATAGGACGTCTTTAGATGCGCTTCAAACTCAAACCTGTTCCAGCATGGCAATGCCCCTGTGCACAAAATGAGCTCCTTGAAGATCTGGTTTACATGCTTTGGAGAGGAAGATCTTAAGTGGCCTGCTATAGAGCTCTGATCTCATCCTTACTGAACACCTTTGGAATGAATGCGAATGCTGACTGCACCCCAGGTCTTCTCACCTGCATCAGTACCTGCATTTCATATCACCCTTGTGGCTGATGAACACAAATATCCATAAGAACACTCCAAAATCTAGTGGAACATCATGTTCTCAAACGGCAACTTAAAACATGGATATATTTTAGAGAAGTCAATGTGTAGTTTGTATAGCAGTACAGATTTACTGTCCTCTCAAAATAACTCAATATACAGCCATTATTGTTGAAATAACTGGCAACAAAAGTGAGCATGTCAATTTTTTTCAGTGGGCACTATTGTGTTTTAGAACTGCCTTAATCCTCCTGGGCATGGAAGTTCTCTTGCTACTCCTCCCCATGCTGAACACCATCTGACCCGAACAGGTTTATCTTATTCTCATGAGACCACAAGACATGGTACCAGTAATTCGTGCTCTGGAACAGGTCGTCTTCAGCAAACTGTTTGCATGCTTTTCTTGTGAGCCGGCTTCTGAAGTGGCTCCTTCTGGGACGAAGGCTCTGCAAACCGACTTGTTGCAGTGTGCAGCATCTGAGCAATAAGAGGACCTTCCGCTTCTGCAACCTCTAAATGCTGGCAGCAATTATGCGTCAGTTTTTTGAAACAGCTTCTGCACCTGGCGCACAGCACCGAGGACTCGACTTTGAACCACCGTGCTGATGTTTCTCCTGCATCCGTGAATTGGGAAGCGGAACTTTTTCCCGCTGCCGGTTCACCTGTGCTCTCCGCCATTTCACAAGCAGCTGTTATTTGACCTCACGCCCTCCCGTAACTACAGCAGCCCAACTAATCGAATTTTATTATCGATTATTATCGGTTTGATCGAATAGCAGGTGTCCAGAGTTGTTGGCAGCTCTAGAATGTTCTTACCCTGTTACTGCTCTTATGAGACATTGGAACGATGTCTTTACAAATATTGTTAAACACAATGTTACCATTTGAAATATACATACAAGTGTAGGCTGAACCTGATCAATCTTTTTCCTGTCTCTTTCTTTCTGTCCTTGTGTCTCTTTTTCTCTCTTCCCCTCTCCCTCCCTTGTTCCTTCCCTCTCGTTTCTCTTGTAGTGAAGTGCACTATTCTGAACTACCAGAGCCCCACCACAGGTCTGTTTCCTGTGAAGACCTGCTCCGACTGTAAAGAAGCCAAAGTGCGAGATTCACTTTACTGTGCTGCCAGTGCCTGGGCTTTGGCTCTCGCTTATAGGTGAGACACACACACACACACACACACTCTCTCTCTCTCTCTCTCTCTCTCTCTCTCTCTCTCTCTCTCAAACACCCCCCACACACACACACACACTCTCTCTCTCTCTCTCTCTCTTTCTCAAACACACACACACACACACACACACACACCTTATATTTTAATGTTTAATAATAATAATAATAATATATAAATTATGTAATAATTGAATGGCAGCCCTCAGTCTGAGACTCTCAGCCTGTGAATCAGGACTCCTCAGCCCTCCTTGTGGAGTTCTACTCTAACTCTGGTTGGATTTAGGAAATATAGGACCTTAAATCACGATTGTGGTTATTTCTTTTCGCAAGTGCAGCTTTAACATTTCTACTTTAGCACTGAAAATGTCAGACAAGAAATAAAAGTTCAAGGAGAAACGATTTGAAAAGGGAAGCATGAAGGATACAGCGTACGCGTCTGCCACGAGCTTCTTTCGATTTTCGCTTTTTTGTTTTGTTTATATGGAGCAAACGGTGTAAAACACACAAGAAAACAGTTCTGTTGACAGATGAGTCTACATTTGTCAGATTTCCGTCCTTCGGGATTGTTGCTTGTCAGACTGTACGCACATGACCCCTTATGTCACCCTGTAGGATCGTAGTTGTCATGATGCCACACACAAGACGCACACAAGAAAAAGGCTCGTCCGAAGTCATCCATTCGTTCAGATCTGCGTTCTCTCCAATCAGAATCTAGCAGCAAACAAAAATAATCGGTAGCGTTCATTTTGTTCACGACATGCCTTGATAATAACAGAAAACGCATGCAAAACATTCCTTTTTCTTCCATAAATGGATACATTTCTCTTCTTGCTGTACCGTCCCCCTGACTCGTTTTCACATTTTCTCTGAGGGGGGGGTTTGAAGTTGTTGTGCCAATCGCGTCGTCCGGTCTGACGCCCCCTATTGGTAGGAAAAGTCTCGTTTCAGGAAGAGTCTGGAATCTTCTGAGCCAGACATAGTCGCAGGTAAATGTTTGTAGGAACCCTCTTTTTTTATGATATCTTCATTAAATTTTAAATATAAACTCATGAGACGTGGCTTTCAACCCAATACTTTTCTGGATTGCTCCAGGACTGATTTCATGTATTTATATATGAAGAAACATTTTTTAATTCAGTATTATTATTTTTTTTACTGCACTTTATCATTTATAACTTTCTATAACTTATCTTTTTTAAAATATCAACTTTGAAAAATAAACAATAAAGCTCAAAGTGTCTTCTTTTTAAAGATGTTTAAAGTGTGTATGTAGACCACTTTTATCAGGAACTGTTAACATTTAAATTTAGGTAGGGCATTTTCAGCCATGAGTCTCAAATCTGACTCACATGCTGAACATGTCAAACCAGCGATCTACAGTCCCAGGTGTCCGCAAACTTTTGGCAGGATAGTGTAATTGGATCCAGCTTCAGCATACAACAGAACGATGATCCGAAGCGCACGTCCAAGCTCTAATAACGTCATTTAGAGAACAAACAGTCAGCGTTCTGAAGTGTCCTCTGTCATGGAATGACCTGTTCAGTCACCGCACCTAAACCCTATTCATTCGTTCTCTCATACCTCAGGAGTGTATTATTTCTGTATTGTACGCTGAGGTCAGTAAAACTCTGCTCTGGCGGATTATGATCTACACTGATGTGCACTAACCCTGGATTGAAAGCACAGGAATGAAATCCAGTGTCTACCGGAGAATAAACATATGATTAGCGCTTATATAAATAGCTAAACAGGCATAGCGTGACCAGCTGAGCGTCCGGCGCTTGTTTTGAATCGCGGTAATTTGCCGGAGCAGATGTGTAAACACCTGGCCGAGCTGAGCGCAGGGTATTTATTAGCACGAGTTAAAGCCCACGTGGCCCACGTCAGGACAATTACACACCGTGTGTATGACAAAAATGCTAATGTTGAACCAAAAATGCAGCTCTCTGGTGCGACTCTTTTTGTCTTACAGAATTGATTTATTTTTATATTTACGTTGGGGAAAACTGCAAAATTAGAATAAATATCAATCCAACATACAGCAGCTGAAGGAAACAGATCGGATTGAACTTTCAGGGTCAGATCTAAAATCACACGTTTTTCCTCATCCTTCTGTCAGCCTGTCTATCAGTGTCTCTCATGTCTTCTCACGTGTACTCTCTGTTTATCTCTCTCTCTCTCTCTCTCTCTCTCACTGTCTCTCACTCTTACTGTCTCACTTTCTGTCGCATGCTCTCTTTCTTTTCTCTGTCACGCTGGCTCTCAATCTCTCTCTCTCTCTCTCTCTCTCTCTCTCTCTCTCTCTTTGTCACATTCTCTCTCTCTGTCACACGCTCTTTCTTTCTCCTTCTCTCTCTTGTACCATGCTGTCTCTCAATCTCTCTCTCTGTCACATGCTGTCTCTCTCACGCTCTTTCTCACTCTCTCTCTCTCTCTCTATCTCTCTCTCTCTCGCTCGCTCGCTCGTTCTCCTCTCCATTCTTTCTGTATTAGATGTTTCACTGGGATTATCTCAGATCCTGAATCTGTTATATAAATCAGTAAATCCAGCAGAAGGCTGATCTCTAGCTTTTCTGCGGCTTTACTTGAGAAGATATTCTCTGTACTAATGCACATGGTTCTGGAATGAGGCGGATCTAGAAAATGATTTATGGGGTGGCAAGGGGGCGGCATGACAATTATGAGGGGTGGCAGCACTGAAGCAAGCATCCTTGCATGGTTCTTGTATATTCAAGAATTGATATTTATATTCGCTGGATACACCGGGGATCTAAAAATCTAAAAACGCAAACTCGTAGAGAGTTGAAGCTTATGCCATGTATATTTCTACAAATGCTTTGATTTATTAAAAGAGCTGAATGGAGTCATTTTTCTTTAAAAGAAAAACAAGATTTCTTGCCATTATTTATATGTTGTTGCCTTTTTTTATGTCATCACAAACGGATTACATTTAGATTTTATACATTGGTACACTGGTCCACATTGTCCATCCACAGATGTATTATTTTGTTGCTAATTATTGTTCTGTGTGTGTTTTGTTTGTGCGTTTGTTTGTTTGTTGTACAGACGCATCGATGATGATATGGGCCGCACACACGAGCTGGAGCATTCAGCTATTAAATGCATGCGGGGAATTCTCTACTGCTACATGCGCCAGGCCGACAAGGTAAATGTGTACGTGTGTAAGTGTTTGCCGTGCTTGTATTGTGTGTGTTTTTGTTCACGTGTGTTTTGTAAGGTGCATTCGTTGTGTGTGGACGCCCTGCCCGGTGTCTGAAGTACTTCTGCATTCTTATGGTATATACAGTGTATGATAACATTGTAATGAGAATGAAGATTGTGTATGTGTGTGTGTGTGTTTGTGTGTTTGACTTTCCATTTTTATTTTTGTGCTCTGATTATCTGAGCGGTTATATTCAAGAGCCATACAGTGGCTCCTGAGCACTTTGGGGACCAATGGGAGCAAAATGGAACGTGCCACTTCTGTTTTTCCCTTTTGCCCTGTAGGAGGTGCTGTTTGTTGTTGGGAAGTAAAATTATAAAATTAATATTAAAAAATAAAAAATAATACAATTATTATGCTACAATTTGAAAAAAAGCTGTACTTGGAGCATGGTCATCCCAAAACAACTTAGCAGGATCCCACAAATTTGTATCCATCTTTAGGATGGATGAATCGTTGAATCCATTTGTGGAATCCTGCCAACTTCCCTCAGACTGAAGAAGCTGCTTGGATGAGTAGTGAAACGTTCCAATTCAATCCAACTAGATAGTAGTCTAGTTAACGTGAGTCAAATTCCAGATAACCGCACCCGGATGACTAAGAATATTCACACACACGTCTCTGTGTGTGGGTTGGTTGGCATGTATGCTTGCTGAAAGTCCATGTTAGAATTCAGAATGAGGATTTACCTGAAGGCCATTTTTAGGTCTTTTTTTGTGATAGTTTTTTAACGCTTTTACAGAAAGAATCTGCACAATGAATATGTTCCTTCTCAATCATCACTGATCCTCAGGCAGTGTGTGTTTACGCCACCCCACACACACACACACACACACACACACACACACACACACACACACACACACAGATACATCTTGGGTATTGTTTCGTTTCATTTACTCCTGACCTCTAATTCAGGAGAAGAGCTTTATCACGTCTTAATTAGAGCACAGTGTTTATGCAGTTAATTGCACAGCGAGGTGCTCCATTAGCATCTGTCTCCTCCAGTCACCAAAAACATGGCAGCTTTCAGCTTTCACCGCTAATGCTAATGTTGCTAACGCCTCTAATCACCAGAGCCTCTACGCTGCAGGTGGAAACAGGACAAACAGCGACAAGAGAAACTCAAAATGAATTGCCCTTTAAAATCCTCTCTCACACACACACACACACACACACACACACACACACACACACACGCACAGCGGGACACTTACAATTGGCATTTAAATGGAGTAGTGTGCGCGCACACACACACACACACACACACACACACACGCTCATTAGCAGTCTTATACAGTACAGAATCTCATTAGAATATATAACCATATGGAGAAAGGACATTGTAATGTCAGTATCATTAAGATAACTTTTAAAGAATCACAAACTACTCAGACTGAAACACAGAGGCCACGCCTCCTTCACTCTGACTGGCACACAGAGGCCATGCCTCCTTCACTCTGACTGGCACACAGAGGCCATGCCTCCTTCACTCAGACTGGCACACAGAGGCCACGCCTTCTTCACTCTGACTGGCACACAGAGGCCATGCCTCCTTTACTTAGGCTGGCACACAGAGGCCATGCCTTCTTCACTTAGGCTGGCACACAGAGGCCATGCCTCCTTCACTTAGGCTGGCACACAGAGGCCATGCCTTCTTCACTTAGACTGGCACACAGAGTCCATGCCTCCTATTCTCAGGCTGCCACACAGAGGCCACGCCTCCTTCACTCAGACTGACACAATGTCCGTGCCTTCTTCACTCAGACTCACACACAGAGGCCACGCATTCTATACTCAGGCTGCCACACAGAGACCACGCCTACTTCACTCAGAATGACAGAGGCCACGCCTCCTATACTCAGGCTGCCACACAGAGGCTACGCCTTCTTCACTCAGACTGACAGAGCCACGCCTTCTATACGCAGACTGACACACAGAGGCCAAGCCTCCTTTATTCAGACTGACACAGAGGCCACGCCTTTTTCACTCAGACTGACAGAGGCTACGCCTCCTTCACTCAGACTGACACACATACAGTAGATTTTGTGAGTTCCCCCCTTACAAAGAAATGAACAGCCTAGAATTATGGTAGATTTATTTTAACAGAGAGGCAGAATTTTAAAAAAGAATCCATAAAAAAAAAAAACAGCAAAAAAAGGTTATGAATATATTTGTATTCGATCGAGTGAAAGTGAAGTATTTGATCCCGTACCCAAATTAGCAAGAATCCCACAGAGCCAAATTAGTCTTTTCCGAAAATAACTCCTAATATCAACTCATTATGTGTCTAAAAGACACCAGTCGCAAAATCAACCTCTTCCATTCAAACCTCTTCCACCAAAACCAAAGAGCTGTCAAAGGACGTCCGGGACAAGATTATAGATCTGCACAAGGCTGGAATGGGCTACAAGACCATCCGATTGTTGCCTTGTCATATGTTTTGGATCATTGTCAAACTTCAGATGGACCTGTTAATGTACATTGTTGAGCAGAAGGACCTTGGTGTGTTACCAATGTTTTTCTTGGTGACTGTGGTCCAGATCCCTTAAGATCATTAACAAGCTCTTCTATGAAATTCTGGGCTGATCCCTCACCTTTCTCAGAAGCTACCCCTATGAGGTGAGATACTGCATGGAACACTGAATTGTTGAATACATTTGTGGAATGCTGCCAACTTCCCTCAGACTGAAGAAACTGCTTGGATGAGTAGTGGAACGTTCCAATAAATAGTAGTCCAGTTAACATGAGTCAAATTCCAGATAACTGCACCAGGATGACTGAGAATATTAACACACACACTGAAGCTACACATTAAATACATTCCTTCTTAATCATCACTGATCCTTAGGCAGTATGTGTTTACGCCCAACCACACACACACACACACACACATACACACACTTATTCAAATTGCACTTACCGTAATTTCCGGACTATAAAGTGCACCCATATATAAGACGCACCCACTGAATTTGACAAAGATTTTTATTTTTAACATGAATAAGCCGCACCTGTCTATAAGCAGCACCTGTCTACACTAATGTACTTTACACAGGCTTTAACGAAAGACACGTCACACACGGTGTAACGGGTGAAATATGTTGCGCTTCCTTTAGGAGCATAGCAGTATTTTGGGAATAGCCTGGCACTGCATTTTTCCGGTATTACTGCATGTGTGCAAGACTGAGGAATTTGTCCTTATTATTTTCTGATGCTGATTTCTACATTTCTTTGACTAACCCTTAACGCTGTTGCCAAGAAAAATAAAAAAGCACGAGTTTTGGAAACCTGTCTGTGCTTATATGATTTCTGTTGTAACTGAAGTTAGTGAGCTCTCCCTTCACCCAGACTCAACGCGTTACAATGGCTTGTATCTAAACAGTAGCCTACCAAGAAAGTCATTGTTCACTGTCTTCCTCCTTCCTTTCACAACTATTTCTCTCGAGAGTTTTTCTTTCGGCATCGTCGTGTGTTTAAAAAAAACTTTTCTTCTCCCGAAGCCGTGCAGCTCAGAACATAGGTGAGGTGCGTTTTTTCGTTTCTGTTTGGAAATTTCATTGGTCTAATGTTATGGGGTTCAGTTTTTTGGCTTGAAGTTTGTGAAACCGGGAAAAACCCAGGAAAAATTCATAAATTAGCTGCTTTGTTGTTTAAGCCGCGGGGTTCAAAATGTGGGAAAAAAGTAGCGGCTTATAGTCCGAAAAATATGGTAATACTTATTTCACTCAATCAAATAAAAATTTATTTATATATAGTATTTTCTTCTAGATTTCTTTTAAATGTATTTGTTCTCTTACTGTTGAAATAACCCATAAAAAATTCCAGACTGTTTATTTCTTTGTAAGGTGGTAAATTTACAAAATCAGAAGGGGATCAAACAATGATTTCCTCCACTGTAGACCACGCCTCATTTACTCAGACTGACGCACATAGGCCACTCCTCCTTTACTCAGACTTACACATAGACCACGCCCCTTCACTCAGACTGCTGCACATAGACCACGCCTTCTTCACTCAGACTGACACACATAGACCACGCCTCCTTCACTCAGACTGACACACATAGACCACGACCCCTTCACTCAGACTGGCGCACATAGGCCACGCCTCCTTTACTCAGACTCACATATAGACCACGCCTCCTTCACACAGATTCACACATAGACCACGCCTACTTCACACAGACTGACACACATAGACCACGCCTCCTTCACTCAGACTCACACATAGACCACTCCTACTTAATTTAGACTCACACACATAGACCATGCCTTCTTCACTCAGACTCACACATAGACCACGCCTCCTTCACTCAGACTCACACACATAGACCACACCTCCTTCACTCAGACTTACACACATAGAACACGCCTCCTTCGCTCAGACTCACACACATAGACCACGCCTCCTTCACTCAGACTCACACATAGACCACGCCTCCTTCACTCATATTCACACATAGACCACGCTTCCTTCACCTAGACTCACACATAGACCACGCCCCCTTCACCCAGACTGACACACATAGACCAAACCCCCTTCACTTATACTGACGGACATAGGCCACGCCTCCTTCACTCAGACTGAAGCTTTGAGTTCTATCAGTGAGACTGACACACAGGCGTGTTATTCGTGCTGAGCGAGTCCTAAAGTGTAATTAATAATGGTGTATCGTGTCTTTATAGATTAATTCCACTGATGATTTTTACCCTGTAGACAGACGTGGCAGAGCTGCAGAGTGTGCAGGTTTGTCTCGATTGTTTAACGAACCTGTAACCCTACAGTCTCATGGTGAGACGTCTGTACGAGTCGAGAATATCTCACCGAGACGGCGCTGGCTATAAATACACGTGCAGCGTAAGCAGCTTTGACTGCAGGAGGGAAATTTCTGCAGGGTCTGTAGGATTTCTGTCAGAGGGAACAGTCTGAAGAGCATCTAATTAATATCATGCCAAATTCTATTTCTCTAACAAGACACCATTCGTCTTTATCAATATCAGTCGGTGCATCCATATAGAATTTATCCGTCTTATCAAACGCAGGGGCGTGGCTTATATTTACTCCATATGCATTTTTATCACAGCACTTAACATCCTCGACTCACCCAATCCATTTCCTGTTCTTTTTTTTGTAATGATGCCAGCAGTGAATGTCGTCTTTGTGTTTTTTGGGTACTGAGTGGAATGAAAGGATGTGGGGTGTTGGGTTTAGAGCATTAGTGTCAAACACCAGCCATGCAGATTGTATATTTGTTTGGTTATTCAAGATATGTGAAGTTTGATGATGTTTTGGGAGATGCGTTTATAGAAATGGCTGCGTTTGGTAGGACTATGGTAATAAGTTTGGGATGTTTGTGTTCAGTTGCTTAACAGCAACTGCTTTTCAAGTGGAAGCACTCTGTGTGATGTGTGTGTGTGTGTGTGTGTGTGGGGATGAGGATGATGATGATGAGGCGGTTATGGAGTATTATGATGCTTTTGGTATAATGAGGTAATGTTTGGAATAATATTGTGTTTAGGAGAATGAGTTTGGGTTGATGATGATGATGTATTTGGGATGGTAAAGGAGGAGGATGGTATGATGTAATGTTTGGAGTAATGGCTTGTTTAGGAGAATGTGTTTGGGACGATGATGATGATGATGATGTGTTTGGGATGAAGATGATGATGATGTGTTTGGGATGATGATGATGATGATTTGTTTAAGATAATGATGGTGTGTTTAGGATGATGATGATGTGTTTGGAATGATGATGATGATGTGTTTGGAATGATGATGATGATGATGATGATGATGATGATGTGTTTGGGATGATGATGATGATGTTTGGGATTATGATGATGATGGTGATGTGTTTGGGCTGATGATGATGATGATGTGTTTGGGCTGATGATGATGATGATGTGTTTGGGATTATGATGATGGTGATGTGTTTGGGCTGATGATGATGATGTGTTTGGGATGATAATGATGATGTGTTTGGGATGATGATGATGATGGTGATGTGTTTGGGATGATGATGATGATGATGTGTTTGGGATGATTATGATAATGTGTTTGGGCTGAGGAGGAGGATGATGTTTGGGATGATGATGATGATGTGTTTTGGATGCGGAGGAGGAGGATTATGTTTTGGGCTGAGGATAATGGAGGTGTTTTGGATGATGATGATGATGATGATGATGATGTGTTTGGGCTGAGGAGGCGAATTGTGTGTATAGGATGATGATGATGGTGATAATAATGATGTGTTTGGGCTGAGGAGGTGGAAGATGGTGTGTTTGGGCTGAGGAGGTGGAAGATGGTGTGTTTGGGATGATGATGATGATGATGGAGGTGTTTGGGATGATGATGATGATGATGGAGGTGTTTGGGATGATGATGTGTTTGGGCTGAGGAGGTGGAGGATGGTGTGTTTGTGATGATGATGGAGGTGTTTAGGATGATGATGATGGTGTGTTTGGGATGATGATGATGATTTGTTCGGGATGATGATATGTGTTTGGGATGATGATGAGGATGATGATGATGGAGGTGTTTGTGATGAGGATGATAAGGATGATGATGATGCGCATGGTGTTTGTATTGGGTCAGTGATGTGTTTGGGACAGTACCATGTTTGGGAAATGAAAATGCGGGGCATAGATGAGTTCAGAATGCAGGTGAATTTGCAATGGCTTACTGCTACTTTGGTGTTTGAGGACCCGGGCTGTTCGCATTATACTCAGTAAAGCAGTGAGACACATATTTGATGGACTAACTGACTCTCTCTCTCTCTCTCTCTCTCTCTCTCTCTCTCTCTCTCTCTCAGGTGGAGAAGTTTAAGCAGGACCCGAGCCCGTACACATGTCTCCACTCCGTGTTCGATGTTCATAAAGGAGATGAGATTTACTCCTATAAACAGTACAGTCACCTGCAGGTACTCAGGCTTTTCCTTAACGTGTCACCACCTGTCACTCTCAGTCTTACATCCATCACCCCCTCAATCACCTCCTGCTTTACGCCCAGAGCGTCGCTTTGCTCCCAGCGTTTATACACAAAGTGATTAGAGGAAAGGTCACAGCACGAGTACAGTGGTAATGACTCACCTCGAGACCCTCTGTCTCATTATATATTATAGATTAGCTTGAGGACTGGCCGTATATGGGGAAGGAGGTTGTGTCTACTACAGGTCGGCCCAAAGCTTTTATATATCGCAAAGGTCAAGTGTGTAGCAAGAGTGCGAGAGAGAGTGAGAGAGAGAATCAGAGCTTGAAGGACATCCAGAACACAGACGCAGACATCCAGAACACAGACATGCACATAAAGCATCACACCGATTCAATTTTCAATGATAGTATATTGAATAAGTAAAACCCTATTCGAATATGAAAAGCACAGGATGTGTGTTTCCTTTTAAAATGCAAAATAAAGAAACCCAGCAGAAGAATAGAGACGATATAAAGAGCTCCGCTGTGGGCCGTAACCTTATTACAGCTAAATAACGAGGCCGAAACATTTGTGCTGAAATCATCTTACAAATAATAAAGCTGCAGTCCAAGGACATAACCACATATTGAATCTTTTGCCGGTGTTCATTTGGTGCTTGTGTTTTAAAAAAAAAACGCTTTTAAATTTAATTATCAATCGGCCCTTTTTTTCTCATTAGTTAAATAAATTTCGTGTGAGAAATCGCTTTTTTTTTTTTTTTTATCCAAACAGTCCGGAGATGGAAAAAAATTGCGCTCGTATTTTGCTAGAAAAATAATAGTTTTATTTCAGTGCATTTTATTTTTGTATTTCATCAGGTTTATTATTAAAAGGTAATATTACATTTCACTTGACGTCAGTCCTTCACGCCGTCTTTGCACAGCATTGCTTTTTTCTTGGTGAAAAAGCAGATGAAGAACTCAAACTCGTCAACCGTTCAGTTTCTTACAGACACCCGACACCTTTTACTTAAATTCCTGTTCAGACTAACTGAGCCGTTCACATTGTGACAGATTCAAATGCATTTCAATGGGGGGAAAAAGGCTTCAGATTTTGATCAGTGATAAATTGTATTTGAGAGTTGACACTTTGTAGCTTATGAATAACACTGCAATTTATATTATATTTATATATTTTTTTTACCTGACATTTATAGCAGTACTGCCAGATTTTTCATTAGCAAATGTAGAAAGGAACCAAAGTAAGAAAGAAGACTAGACATCAAGAAGCAAACATGAAAGTGATTAAAGAAAGAAAGAAAAAAGAAGACAAAAATTTGCCAGTTAACACAACCTAAAAGGAAATAACTGTTCAAAGAAAGAAAGAAAGAAAGAAAGAAAGATTACACTTCCAAAAAAATTGGGACATTTTGTACAATGTAAATAAAATGAGAATGTTATGAATGCAAGAACCCATATTTAATTTACAATAGAAGGATATCAAATGTTTGAACACCATGTCCTCCGGACTAAAGAGGTGAGGGACTATCTGGCTTGTTACTGTATCAGCACTCAGTTAACTAAGCTGCATCTCTGATGGTGTGGTAGTGCATTAGTGCTTGTGGAATAGGCAACATGCATATATGCAAAGGCTCCTTTCATGCTGAATGGTATTTATACAGGTTTTAGAGCAACAGTGCTATTTTTCGGGGAAGTCCTCCATACTTCAGCTAGACAATGCGAACTGCATACTATTACAATAGCATGGCCTCATAGTTGAAGAGTCCAGGTGCTGAACTGTTTTGCCTACAGTCTAAACCATTCTCCATTTGGAAACATTTGTCACAACATGAAATTAAAAGTACAACAAAGGACATCCAGAACTGTTGAACAGCTAGAATCCTGTATCAAACACATATGGGACAAGATTCCGTTCCCAAAAGCTCAGCATCTGGGTCTCCTCAGTTCCCAAATGTATACAGACAGAAGACGTGATGCTGCACAGTGGGACCCGTCCCAACTTTTTTGAGACCTTGCTTTTTCCTTAAAATGGTATAAACTCTTTTAGAATTGGTGTTGTAGTAAACAAACAATAAAAGTATCTAATAAAATCTCAAAATTACAAAAATGAAACTTTATAAATAAAAAGATAGAAAGATACTTAATATAAAAAGTACAAAATCAATGGAAGGATAAAAAAGGAAAGGAAATAAGTACATAACGAAGAAAAAGTGCTTATCAAAAAAAAACTATTACAAATGTAAAAAAAATTGACAAACAAATAATGGAGGGAGGGGAGGAGGGAGGTAACAGGCAGGCTGACAAAACAAAAAAAAAGGTTTTTTAATTTGTGTAAATTTTTTGTTCCCTTTTTCAAATAAACAAACTCCTTGTATTTTATGACTGTGTGTGTTCTGTCTCTCTCTCTCTCTCTCTCTCTCTCTCTCTCTCTCTCTCTCTCTCTCTCTCTCTCTCTCTCAGATTGACGCTGTCTCTCTCTTCCTACTCTACCTGGTGGAAATGATTTGCTCCGGTCTGCAGATCATCTACAACACTGACGAGGTACGATACAGAACACAGCAGGACACGTGCATGCGTGCGTGTGTGTGTGTACAGTAGGTGTAGTGTAGCATTGTTACATGTTGTAACGTTGGCGGCAAAATGTCAGCAGGAAGACGAGCGATGCCAGGAAGACTTGATTTGCTGCCAGAACGTCTCGCTTCATCCTCTCTGTTTCTTTTCCAGAAGCAGCTGTTTTATCACACACACACACACACACACACACACACACACACACACACACACACACACACAATTATTAGAAATACCGTTTACTAATACAAAACACACCACAGTGCTGTCAAGGTCTTCGTTTTGATTGGTCAGGATTCATTTCCTGTTACAGCAGCTCTGACAGCAGCACATGTTTACATCGACATGCTTGTTTCTATAGCAACAGTTAATTCGTTTCTCTGTTGAGACGTTTACATGAAAGGAGTCTCCAGTGTCAGTGCCCCGTAATCCCCCCCCCCTTATTATAATTGTATTTTATAAATGTAATTTAAATTATTTATGTTTTTTGCTTCATAAATAAATGAATATAATTTTTTTGTTTGTTTGTTTTAGACATTTTTTACATTACAGAGAGAAAAAAGAGATGCTGGTGAAGTAATGACTGATTCATAGATGTTTGAACACCATGTCCTCCGGACTAAAGAGGTGAGGACTATCTGGCTTGTTACTGTATCAGCACTCAGTTAACTAAGCTGCATCTCTGATGGTGTGGTAGTGCATTAGTGCTTGTGGAATAGGCAACATGCATATATGCAAAGGCTCCTTTCATGCTGAATGGTATTTATACAGGTTTTAGAGCAACAGTGCTATTTTTCGGGGAAGTCCTCCATACTTCAGCTAGACAATGCGAACTGCATACTATTACAATAGCATGGCCTCATAGTTGAAGAGTCCAGGTGCTGAACTGTTTTGCCTACAGTCTAAACCATTCTCCATTTGGAAACATTTGTCACAACATGAAATTAAAAGTACAACAAAGGACATCCAGAACTGTTGAACAGCTAGAATCCTGTATCAAACACATATGGGACAAGATTCCGTTCCCAAAAGCTCAGCATCTGGGTCTCCTCAGTTCCCAAATGTATACAGACAGAAGACGTGATGCTGCACAGTGGGACCCGTCCCAACTTTTTTTGAGACCTTGCTTTTTCCTTAAAATGGTATAAACTCTTTTAGAATTGGTGTTGTAGTAAACAAACAATAAAAGTATCTAATAAAATCTCGAAATTACAAAAATGAAACTTTATAAATAAAAAGATAGAAAGATACTTAATATAAAAAGTACAAAATCAATGGAAGGATAAAAAAGGAAAGGAAATAAGTACATAACGAAAGAAAAAAGTGCTTATCAAAAAAAAAAAAAAACTATTACAAATGTAAAAAAAAATTGACAAACAAATAATGGAGGGAGGGGGGAGGGGAGGGAGGTAACAGGCAGGCTGACAAAACAAAAAAAAAGTTTTTTTAATTTGTGTAAATTTTTTGTTCCCTTTTTTAAATAAACAAACTCCTTGTATTTTATGACTGTGTGTGTTCTGTCTCTCTCTCTCTCTCTCTCTCTCTCTCTCTCTCTCTCTCTCTCTCTCTCTCTCTCTCAGATTGACGCTGTCTCTCTCTTCCTACTCTACCTGGTGGAAATGATTTGCTCCGGTCTGCAGATCATCTACAACACTGACGAGGTACGATACAGAACACAGCAGGACACGTGCATGCGTGCGTGTGTGTGTGTGTACAGTAGGTGTAGTGTAGCATTGTTACATGTTGTAACGTTGGCGGCAAAATGTCAGCAGGAAGACGAGCGATGCCAGGAAGACTTGATTTGCTGCCAGAACGTCTCGCTTCATCCTCTCTCTGTTTCTTTTCCAGAAGCAGCTGTTTTATCACACACACACACACACACACACACACACACACACACACACACACACACACACAATTATTAGAAATACCGTATACTAATACAAAACACACCACAGTGCTGTCAAGGTCTTCGTTTTGATTGGTCAGGATTCATTTCCTGTTACAGCAGCTCTGACAGCAGCACATGTTTACATCGACATGCTTGTTTCTATAGCAACAGTTAATTCGTTTCTCTGTTGAGACGTTTACATGAAAGGAGTCTCCAGTGTCAGTGCCCCGTAATCCCCCTTATTATAATTGTATTTTATAAATGTAATTTAAATTATTTATGTTTTTTGCTTCATAAATAAATGAATATAATTTTTTTTGTTTGTTTGTTTTTAGACATTTTTTTACATTACAGAGAGAAAAAAAAAGAGATGCTGGTGAAGTAATGACTGATTCATAGATGTTCCACAGGGTTCCCTATAAATGCATAAATATAGTGTTTTAGTTTGTTAAAATCAGAATTTTGTTGTTGTTTCTTTATTGCTGTGATAAAAGAGGATTAAAGGAATAAAACACGTCATGATGTTCTTTTGAAGGACAGAAGGAAATTTCTCAGTGGCACAGTGGTGTGATGAAGCAGAGTCACTGTTACCATGCTGATTATTGATTGTTGTCCTGTAACTCTACAATCAGAAGCGTTTTCCACCACAGCAATCTTTCCAATTATATACATCAGACTTTTTTTGTCCATTTTCGGCTGCAGTTTATGCTGTAGTTAACAAATAATCACCAAAGTTCAGTATGTTATTAAACATGTTTCCGTCTGATCTCTCGAGTGAAAATATTCATCACCTGCTGGTTTTGCGGTGTCGGGGCTGAAGGTGGACGCTTCAGAGAGTTTAGTCGTAATAGCTGTTTAATCTCGCGCTTGTTTTCCCTCTGGCCCGCTGTACAAACTCCCCTAAATTCATCCCTTCCATTTTTCATTCGTGTCTCAGAGCGACAGATTTACTCCGAGCACTGTGCCGCGTGAAACCAGCGCCGGAAAAGACCTTTTATTTATCCACTCGTATTATCCTCCAAACGAGTCTCTCTCTTTCTCAAACTCTATCTGTTTCTCTCTCACATGCTCTGTCTCTCTATCTGTCTGTCACTAACCCCTAATGACTCCTTCCTTTTCTCTCTCTCTTTTTCTATATTTCCCTCTCCCTCACATTCTCATTCTCTCATGTCTGTCTGTCTGTTTCACCATAAATAACGTCAATGACTTCTTTCCATGACTCTTTTATTCTTGGTCTGTTTGCTTCTCTCTCTCTCTCTCTCTCTCTCTCTCTCTCATCCACCCTAATTATTGCCTCTATCCGTCAGCCTCTCTGTCTTTCTATCTCTTGCTCCAGGCTGCAGAGCATCTCTCTCTCATTCTGTCTCGCTGTCTATGTCTGTCTGTCTGACTTTGTGTCTCTCTCTCCTCCCTTCCTCTCTCCCTCTGTCTCTCCTTCCTCCCTCCCTCTGTCTCTCTCTGTCTCGTTCCCCCCCTCTAAAAAAATGAGGTGCTCTAATCTGCAGATCATTTCATTTTCGTTTTGTCTCTCTCTCCCTCTATCACTCTTTCTCTCTCTCACTCTCTCCCTTTCTCCCTCCCTCTGTCTCTCTCTCTCTCTCTCTCTCTCTCTCTCTCTCTCTCTCTCTCTTTCCTAGTTTCACTTTCTCACCTTCCTAACTTTTCCAAACAGATTGCCAGAAGAGCTTTCATTGTTTTTTTTTGTTCCATTCGCAGCGCAGGGTTTTAATTGGCGTGTTTAAACAGTGCCCACCAGGCAGCGTAATGTGATTTAAAAAGCAGAGATGTGAAATCAGCGAGCCAATTCCTCCTTTTATTAATGGACAGTAGAGCAAATGAGAGAGAATTGGGAGATTTAGTCAGTCGTTCCTGCACAGGAGTTTCCGCTCTTTTTTTGTAAATCTCATTATAAAATCTTCAGCTCTTATTCAAGCACTCTTTATCTGACAATTTAACTGTACTGCGCTCTGTGTGTGTGTGTGTGTGTGTGTGTGTGTGTGTGTGTGCGTGTGTGTGTGCGCATGCGTGCGTGCGTGCGCGCGTTTACATTACAGCTGTTCTATTTTATCAACAGTCTAATACACATTGTCAGTCGTCACAAGACCACTGTTATTTTAATTACGTTTATATTTTGATCTATTAAAAATGTAGCCACGCCTCCTACACAGGACCTGATCTCCTGATCTCTTTAGACCTGTATTCAAGCGTAAAAACCGTTCTAAATGCTATCACTCCAAAACGTTGAATTTTTTTGTAACAGTGTGTTTTGAAGTGTTTTATATCACTTATACCTCCGCTATTTACCAACAATTGCATTTTTATTCATAAAACATTAACCTGTTGTACAGTTCATCCTGTTTGCGTTTTAATGATCATCGAACCAGTTTCTGTTCCTCAGTTATGTTATAGCCGCTATAAACAGTTGCTTAATTCACCAGTCTTTCTCCATTCACCCTGTATTTAAGATAGAAAGAGAAAAAAACCCACAGCATGTCACTGTTACTGTTAGAAAACACATGGGATTCTTTGTGCTGAAGATGATGGAAAACTTTTATGTTAAGAAACTGGAGACTTCCACTCTTTTCTTCTTTCGGCTTCTCCCATTAGGGGTCGCCACAGCGGATCATCCGTCTCCATACCCCCCTGTCCTCTACATCCTTAGAGATTCTTTTATTAGTTGAAAATCATTTCTCTACAATTCATTTGTAAGTGTTTATGTGGAACATCTGTGAATAAGATGTTACTGTTAGATTCAATGTTTTAGACTATTAAATATTGTCTGTAAATTTGGCTCAGGACTGCAGTCACCATGAACAGTTTTCCACTCGTGTCCTACAGTGGACAGATGATAACCTCAGCAATGATGGAACAATAATGAATTCAGTGTCGCCCAGATGAGGATGGGTTTTCTTTTGATTCCTCTCAAGGTTCCTTCCTAATAACATCTGGAGGAGTTTTCTCTTGCTGTCATCGCCACCGGCTCACTCATTAGAGATAAACTTAAAGGGAATAATTTATTTGTTTATGTGTGTTGAAGTGATTTTAGGCAGTGTTTAAAGTGCTATGCAAAAACACTTGAATTGAATTTAACCTTCTGATCAATTCGAATATAATTCTATCAAATAATTTTTTCCTCTAAATCCCTTCACATCATTGTCGTTATTTTAGCCCGAAATAAAAATCTCTTCGGTCTCTCCTCGTTTTTCCTGTTTAGCATGTCACCCGTTCGACATTTCCCATTCCAGAGTGTTTAAGGGCCCCGCTGCTTTCCTCGTGTTAAATTAAAGCCCTCGTCACTCATTTATCTCCCTGGTGATTACACACTTCCGTATTTACACGCTCCAAACTCATCATTCTTCTGGCCTCCGTGTTTTCCCGTGGCCTCGATTTTAATGCCGGGATGTAGGAACCCTCTTGCACTGGCACACACACACACACACACACACACACACACACACGTACGGGTGATGAATTAGTGCTGCGAAATGATGCTGCTCTGTAGGTCGTCATTCAGGCACGAGGATGCAGTTCAGGAAGGAAATGTGTGTGCGTGTTTGTTTAAACCATAATAGATTGGGCCCATGTTTTTATATACAGCATTTTTTTTTTTTATATATAAATCTTCTCATATTTGCCCACTAACAATTTGCCCACTGAACAATGCTTATTTGCATCACTGTTTTGTCCTTAATGATGGTTGTCTTGATCCCTATTCCAAATTGTAACCTGATTGACCAGGAGGTACAAAAAATATCAATAATTTTAATTTAAAAATAAAAAGTATTTCATAAATATTCTGATTCAGATTTGTCTTTAAAAAGCATAATTCTTTGGGATGTGTAAAACATGCATGTAGGAAAATAGTGCAGATTTGTTACTATAGTGTGTTTGGGTGTGTGTGTGTGCGTGCAGGTGTCCTTCATCCAGAACCTGGTGTTTTGCGTAGAGAGAGCGTACCGTGTCTCGGACTTCGGCATGTGGGAGAGAGGAAGTAAATACAACAACGGAAGCGCAGAGCTGCATTCCAGGTCAGTCATATTCTATTCACCAACTTCATTTTCCACATAAATAAATATCACACATTAGATATGTTCAGAAACACTTAAAAATACCTGTCTGTCTGTCTGTCTACACTATATGGACAAAAGTTTGTGTACACCTGAGCATAAGATTAGTATGTGCTTTGTAAACATCCCATTCCAGATTCCGACGCCACTTGCTGCTAGATTCTGCAGTGTGCTTGTAGAAATGTTGTGCTCATTTAGCCACCAGGGGTGTTAGTAAAGTCTGGCACTGATGTAGGTAGAAGGGTTCAGAAGGTTTAAGGTCAGAGCTCTATTGCCAGCCACATTCAAAATCTTCCACTCCATATAAATCACACCTTCATGGAGCTGGTTTTGTGCACAGAGGCATTGTCATGCTGAAGTTTGGGTCTCCTAGTTCAAGTTAAAGGGAGATTTTATGTTGCCACATTCAAAAAAACATTCTATACAATATGCCTCCTCTTCTTTGTGATGACTTTGTATGAAGTCTGTCTGTCTATCTGTCTCTCTGTCTATCTATCTGTCTGTCTGTCTCTCTGTCTGTCTGTCTATTTGTCTGTCGATCTCTCTCTTTGTCTGTCTGTCTGTCTGTCTGTCTGTCTCTGTCTGTTTTTGTGTCTGTCTGTCTGTCTATTTGTCTGTCTGTCTATCTGTTTATTTGTCTGTTTGTCTGTCTCTTTATCTCTCTCTGTCTGTCTGTCTGTCTATTTGTCTGTCTGTCTATCTGTTTATTTGTCTGTACTCTCTTTCTCTCTCTGTCTGTCTGTCTGTCTGTCTGTCTGTCTGTCTGTCTTTTTAAAATAAAATGCACCTGTGCAGTCAGATATGTGAATGTACCTGGGCCCATAAGATGTGGAAAATAAAATGACTTTATAAAAGAAAAAGAACGAAATCTCTCTCTGTACTGTACATACAGGGTTCCCTTGTATGTGGTTGCACATATCTTATACTTTTATATTCATATCTCCGAAACATTGATCATACTTGTTTATCACCTAAACACGTTATACTGACTCTGCTATTTTCAGTAAATCAGAACTTGCCGTTACTTGACACAAGTAAATGCGGGGGGTGAAATTCCCCACCTCGGGACTCACTCTTTTTAAAATCCATAAAGTCCTTTTTAATTTTTTTTTTTTACCTTTTTAATACAGTCACTCAAAACCTGTTTAATAATCTCCACTTAACAAAGCATTTCACCTGAGAGCCAATTAGAGAAGCGACTCCTTCCTTTGGATTTAAAACCTCTTTGTAATTAACATTTCAGGAGCTGGTCAGGGGACTGGATTTAAGATAAACTACTGAGAGATTTAAATTTCTAAATTTTTCATAATGAATGCAGGACTTAGCATTTATTATATATTTCCTTTAAACTGTATTTTAACCATCAAAATGTTATAAGATGGTCACAAAAGTGTATTTATTTATTATTTATTTTACTATTTTACTTATTATTTATTTATAATTTACTTATTTTGTGTGTGTGTGTGTGTGTGTGTGTGTGTGTGTGTGTGTGTGTGTGTGTGTGTGTGGTTTTGAAAAGAACTGTAGTTAGTAAAAGTATTGATTTACTGATGTAATACCTGAGTCTCCAGACTAGTTTTTGTAGGTCTCGCATTTGGACTCAGACCAAGAGCACTCGGGATTTTGATAAGATCATTCAGGACTGTGAGAATATCACCAAATTCCCAGTGTATTGTCTGATTTATTTATTAACATCATTAATTTCTATTTTGATTTCTTATCTTACTGTTGTGCAGGTCAAAAATGAACAGGTTTATTGTGTCAAAAATGTCGCCTCCATGAATACAAATAGCCACAAAATGCTAAATATGATAACATAAAAGTGCTTGTCTGAGATCTGTTCTAAATATGTGTGTGTGTGTGTGTGTGTGTGTGTGTGTGTGTGTGTGTGTGTGTGTGTGTGTGTGTGTGTGTGTGTGTGGTTTTGAAAAGAACTGTAGTTAGTAAAAGTATTGATTTACTGATGTAATACCTGAGTCTCCAGACTAGTTTTTGTAGGTCTCGCATTTGGACTCAGACCAAGAGCACTCGGATTTTGATAAGATCATTCAGGACTGTGAGAATATCACCAAATTCCCAGTGTATTGTCTGATTTATTTATTAACATCATTAATTTCTATTTTGATTTCTTATCTTACTGTTGTGCAGGTCAAAATGAACAGGTTTATTGTGTCAAAATGTCGCCTCCATGAATACAAATAGCCACAAAATGCTAAATATGATAACATAAAAGTGCTTGTCTGAGATCTGTTCTAAATATGTGTGTGTGTGTATATATATATATTTGTATGTATCCATGTTTATCATGAAATTGACTCGCGATCGATCGCAACTTAATCGCACATTTCTGTCTGTTCTATATGTACCTTAAATAAATACTTTTACGTTTTAATTACTCTAATCAACATGTACAAATATAGATGCCTTATGCGAATATATGTTTATCAGTGGAACCCAACAACAAACTCAACAAACTCAACATAGCGCACGAAGACAAAATATTCTTGTGAATGTTACGTAAATCAATTTTAAGGAGTAAAGAGGATGTCGTGAATAAATGTGTCTTGTGTTGAAGTTTTACATTTCATCTCTTGCATATTTATTTATATTTTTATAAAAACGGTCGAACAGAAATGCACGCTGCGTTAATTGAAATGAGTGCCGTTAAAATGTTACAATTTTAGAATAAAACAGCCTTTATTTGTCACATATACATTACAGCACAGTGAAATTCGTTGTTCGCATATTCCAGATTGCTCAGAAGCTGGGGTCAGAGCGCAGATTCAGCCATTATATGGCACGCCTGGAGCTGATAGGGTTAAGGGCCTTGCTCAAGGGCCCAAGAGTGGCAGCATGGCGATACCAGAGCTCGAACCCCTGACCTTCCGATCAGTAACCCAGCACCTTAACCACTGAGCTACCACTCCCCTCCCATTTTAACAGCTGTAGTAGTTAAACTTTCATTTCAGATTGTATCTACCGACAGTTCCTGTCAAAAGTTTGGAAACAACGTCTTTTATTGATTTTAGAGGCACAGGCATGTTCCTTTTGTTTATATGCACCAAACAGTAAAAAAAATACAAATAAAAAATAATAATAAACACAAGAATGGGACAGTGAGTGACTGGAAGAAAGTTCTGTGGACAGATGAGTTCCAATTTGCCATTTTTAGCTTTAACAAAAGATTTTTTGTAAGATGGAAAACAGGAGAGACGATGTCCGCAGTCTGCATCACCCCCACAGTCAAGCATGGAGGTGGAAGCTTAATGGCCTGTGGTTGTTTTGGAGCAGGGAAGGTTGGCCTACTTGGACTGCAGCTAATTGGAACCAACTTCACCATACAAGACTGTGACCCAAAGCATATGTCCAAGCTCTGTAAGCCTTATTTATAGGCCAAACAGCTGGAATGATATGTCATGGAATGGCCTGCTCAGTCAGCAGAGCTAAATCTCGCTCTTGTGGCTTAATGAGCACAAATCTCCACAAGCACACTCCAACATCTAGTTGAACATCTTCCCAGAAAAGTGGAGGTTACTAAACAACAAATGGGGAATAAACGTGTAATGGGATGAAGAAAATGCACATAAGAATCTTATGGTCAGATGTCCACAAACAAACTTTCTCTGAAATAAGAGAGAATGAAGAAAAGACCTCGGGGCGATCTGCAGTCTGCTAGGATTTATTCATTGGAATTTAAACGATACTTAACCTTATAAAGTATGAATCAATAAATAAATAAATACACTACGAGCAAAATCAATAAATAGGAAATACATAAACAAACCAACGAATGCTGGTAAGCGTTTAACCTCAGGTGTGAAATGTTTGCTGCGGTAAAATGATAACGTCGAGTTCATTACTCCGCTAGCATTTCTCCCAATTTAATAGTATACTTATTCAATGAAATAATAAATGACTTGGAATATTCTATGCACTATAATGTTCCCTTAAAAAGAGGGAGAAATTCATCATTTTAAAAAATGTTGCCCCCTTTGAGAGATGTACAGGATGTTGGTATTGTGTGCACATCAGCACTAACGTGTCTAATCCGAGCGTGATGTACGAGGCGGAGCAGTCAGCAGGTGGAAGGAGAGAGAGCCAGGAAAGAGCGTTCCATTTTCGGGCAGAGATCCAGCCCGGGAAGGTGATAAATGTTTCTGCACACTTCTTAAATCATCGCACTAGAGACCTGAACAAAGCAAATGGACGTCATTTTGCTGCTGCGTGACTCATCACTTTGCGCTTACGCAGACATCGTGCCAGATTTGCCCGAGTGAAAGCCCAGAGCCTTTCAGCAGCTCACCTCCAGCCAAGAATACACAACATGAGGAGAATTTCAACTCACTTTTACACACACACACACACACACACACACACACACACACACACACACACACACACACACACACACACACACACACACACACACACACACACACACACACACACACACACACACACACACACACACACACACACACACACACACACACACACACACACACACACACACACACACACACACACACACACACACACACACACACACACACACACACACACACACACACACACACACACACACACACACACACACACACACACACACACACACACACACACACACACACACACACACACACACACACACACACACACACACACACACACACACACACACACACACACACACACACACACACACACACACACACACACACACACACACACACACACACACACACACACACACACACACACACACACACACACACACACACACACACACACACACACACACACACACACACACACACACACACACACACACACACACACACACACACACACACACACACACACACACACACACACACACACACACACACACACACACACACACACACACACACACACACACACACACACACACACACACACACACACACACACACACACACACACACACACACACACACACACACACACACACACACACACACACACACACACACACACACACACACACACACACACACACACACACACACACACACACACACACACACACACACACACACACACACACACACACACACACACACACACACACACACACACACACACACACACACACACACACACACACACACACACACACACACACACACACACACACACACACACACACACACACACACACACACACACACACACACACACACACACACACACACACACACACACACACACACACACACACACACACACACACACACACACACACACACACACACACACACACACACACACACACACACACACACACACACACACACACACACACACACACACACACACACACACACACACACACACACACACACACACACACACACACACACACACACACACACACACACACACACACACACACACACACACACACACACACACACACACACACACACACACACACACACACACAGGAGAGACGATGTCCAGTCTGCATCACCCCACAGTCAAGCATGGAGGTGGAAGCTTAATGGCCTGTGGTTGTTTTGGAGCAGGGAAGGTTGGCCTACTTGGACTGCAGCTAATTGGAACCAACTTCACCATACAAGACTGTGACCCAAAGCATATGTCCAAGCTCTGTAAGCCTTATTTATAGGCCAAACAGCTGGAATGATATGTCATGGAATGGCCTGCTCAGTCAGCAGAGCTAAATCTCGCTCTTGTGGCTTAATGAGCACAAATCTCCACAAGCACACTCCAACATCTAGTTGAACATCTTCCCAGAAAAGTGGAGGTTACTAAACAACAAATGGGGAATAAACGTGTAATGGGATGAAGAAAATGCACATAAGAATCTTATGGTCAGATGTCCACAAACAAACTTTCTCTGAAATAAGAGAGAATGAAGAAAAGACCTCGGGGCGATCTGCAGTCTGCTAGGATTTATTCATTGGAATTTAAACGTATACTTAACCTTATAAAGTATGAATCAATAAATAAATAAATAAATACACTACGAGCAAAATCAATAAATAGGGAAATACATAAACAAACCAACGAATGCTGGTAAGCGTTTAACCTCAGGTGTGAAATGTTTGCTGCGGTAAAATGATAACGTCGAGTTCATTACTCCGCTAGCATTTCTCCCAATTTAATAGTATACTTATTCAATGAAATAATAAATGACTTGGAATATTCTATGCGCACTATAATGTTCCCTTAAAAAGAGGGAGAAATTCATCATTTTAAAAAATGTTGCCCCCTTTGAGAGATGTACAGGATGTTGGTATTGTGTGCACATCAGCACTAACGTGTCTAATCCGAGCGTGATGTACGAGGCGGAGCAGTCAGCAGGTGGAAGGGAGAGAGAGCCAGGGAAAGAGCGTTCCATTTTCGGGCAGAGATCCAGCCCGGGGAAGGTGATAAATGTTTCTGCACACTTCTTAAATCATCGCACTAGAGACCTGAACAAAGCAAATGGACGTCATTTTGCTGCTGCGTGACTCATCACTTTGCGCTTATGCAGACATCGTGCCAGATTTGCCCGAGTGAAAGCCCAGAGCCTTTCAGCAGCTCACCTCCAGCCAAGAATACACAACATGAGGAGAATTTCAACTCACTTTTACACACACACACAAGCACACAGGGTATTTAGTTCCCATCCTACACCGAGCTCTTTAAGTATTTATTAATTGACTTAAAATCAGCGACTAATTAATTGCTAACATGATTCCCGTGTGTTTGTTAGTATCCAGCATTTCAGTCTTGCACAGTGCGAGTCTTTAATATGTTTTCCTACATTTAATCACTCCGCAGACGCTTCTGAAGCCAATCCCCCGATGTTACCGGTTCTTGGTTCCAGATTTTGGAGCTGATGTTGTTGGCAGAGACACTGGCACTTATGAGCACTTATGTCATCTTCACTCTTTGGTGGAAATTAGACTGAAATAACATTAAGGAACATCTGCAGCAGAAATTGCATTCCTAAAAGGCTAAATTAGTACTGAGGGCTTCTATCTGTTTTGACCTTGGGCATTCAGTTTGTGTGGCAGTCACATAATAATCTGCGATTACCAAAATTCCTGCGAATTCAGGAAGCGAACAATTCAATGTTTAAATTTTCTACGGTTTTTAATCTTTAACATTTTGCTGGTAGTTTGTAGAAACCTAAATTATGTTATGTTAATACTTAGGAGGCTAAAGTAAAATTATTAATGAGACTGCTAAAGTTGCATTATTGCAGAGTTAGCTAAAGGTCCATTATTATTTAGGTAACAAAAGTTACATTATTACTGAGGCAGCTTAAGTTACATTAATAGTGAGGTAGCTAAAGTTACATCATTGCTGAGGCAGCGAAAGATATATATTATTACTGAGGCAGCTCATGTTACATTATAACTGAAGTAGATAAAGTTACTTTATTAGTGAGGCAGCTAAAGTTACATTATAACTGAAGTAGCTAAAGTTACATTATTAATAAAGCAGATAAAGTTATATCATAACAAAAGTAGCTAAAGTTGCATTATTACAGAGTTAGCTAAAATTCCATTATTATTTAGGTAACAAAAGTTACATTATTACTGAGGCAGCTAATGTTACATTATAACTGAAGTAGCTAAACTTACAAACCCGATTCCAAAAAAGTTGGAACACTGTACAAATTGTGAATAAAAACAGAATGCAATTATGTGGACGTTTCAAATTTCAATATTTTATTCAGAATACAACATAGATGACATATCAGATGTTTAAACAGATAATATATCATTTTAAGGGAAAAATAAGTTGATTTATAAATTTCATGGCATCAACACATTTTTTAAAAGTTGGGACAAGGCCATGTTTACCACTGTGTGGCATCCCCTCTTCTTTTTAAAACAGTCTGCAAACATCTGGGGACTGAGGAGACAAGTTGCTCAAGTTTAGGAACAGGAATGTTGTCCCATTCCTGTCTAATACAGGCTTCTAGTTGCTCAACTGTCTTAGGTCTTCTTTGTCGCATCTTCCTCTTTATGATGCACCAAATGTTTTCTATTAGTGAAAGTTCTGGACTGCAGGCTGGCCATTTCAGTACCCGGATCCTTCTTCTACGCAGCCATGATGTTGTAATTGATGCAGTATGTGGTCTGGCATTGTCATGTTGGAAAATGCAAGGTCTTCCCTGAAAGAGACGACGTCTGGATGGGAGCATATGTTATTCTAGAACTTGGATATACCTTTCAGCATTAATGGTGCCTTTCCAGATGTGTAAGCTGCCCATGCCACATGCACTCATGCAACCCCATACCATCAGAGATGCAGGCTTCTGAACTGATCGCTGATAACAACTCGGGTTGTCCTTATCCTCTTTAGTCCGGATGACATGGCGTCCCAGTTTACTAAAAAAGAACTTCAAATTTTGATTCGTCTGACCACAGAACAGTTTTCCACTTTGCCACAGTCCATTTTAAATGAGCCTTGGTGCAGAGAAAATGCCTGCGCTTCTGGATCATGTTTAGATATGGCTTCTTTTTTGACCTATAGAGTTTTAGTCAGCGAACAGCGAATGGCACGGTGGATTGTGTTCACCGACAATGTTTTCTGAAAGTATTCCTGAGCCCATGTTGTGATTTCCATTACAGTAGCATTCCTGTATGTGATGCAGTGCCGTCTAAGGGCCTGAAGATTACAGGCATCCAGTATGGTTTTCCGGCCTTGACCCTTACGCACAGAGATTGTTCCAGATTCTCTAAATCTTTGGATGATATTATGCACTGTAGATGATGATAACTTCAAACTCTATGCAGTTTTTCTCTGAGAAACTCCTTTCTGATATTGCTCCACTATTTTTCACCACAGCATTGGGGGAATTGGTGATCCTCTGCCCATCTTGATTTTTGCATTACATTTGCATTGTTACAGAATTAGCTTAGGTTTCATTATTATTTAGGTAACAAAAGTTACTTCATTACAAATCTTTTTTACATTTTCATTAATGTTTTGTAAAGCTCTTACTTCTCCATGTATTCATACCTGTTTGCTAATCAATAGCACATCTAATGCCGATTGCGGTATTAAATAAACAGGATAAAGCTGACTAGTTCTTCTTAATACAGAATCACCTCACAGTTCATTCATAGTTTTTTATTTATTTATTTTTCCCCTTTTTTTTATTCATTGATTTTATATCACTTAGCACACTTGAACACATTCTCCCTGCCAGTGCATTGAGAATTACTCCTGGCCTCGTCAGCACTTAGGTCACTAAAGACAAAGACAAAATGGCAGAAGATATTTGCTTTGTTTAACTTTAAAAGAAGTCGACAGTGGGTCGGAGCAGTTATGGATATTGATATCCAAGACAAAAGATGCTCTTTCGCTCTCTAAGTGCTTAGAATTGGCAGACGCAATGTTCTTTTTGCAGCTAAAAAGTGTAACATCTAAAATCGATCGTTCCACTGATCTGTCCTTGGCTTTTCTTTGTAGTTCTGTGGGACTCGCCAAAGCAGCTCTTGAGGCCATCAATGGATTCAACCTGTTTGGAAACCAGGTAGGACTGAAGATTTCTTTCTTAGTTCAACGTGATTGATTTGTACATTAAGAAGGGTTTGTTATAAATCTTTATGATCATTCATCATAGTATTTCCTTGTGAATTTACACAAGGGTTTGATTATGCTGAGAGGGAACTTTCTAGGATATTGTGTACCCAACATTGAGAATTATTACTAGTGTGTGTGTGTGTGTGTGTGTGTGTGTGTGTGTGTGCATTATGTAGTGTGTGCAAATAGTAGTAATTACAATAAATATACATATACAAAACCTACATGCATATCTTAGATATATTTTTGGCATATATTTACCAGGACCTAAAATCTCATTCATATTGGCCCATATGTAATCTGAGACATCTAATGTAAAAGATTAATAACATATGATCATTGTAACAGTCATAAAAACTGTTTAATCTCAGCCTGTATTTGTCAAGTCCTTCTCCTTTGCCTAAAAACCCAAGGGTCCAGGGTCAAGAGTTGTATTTCATCCAGCACCTAGAGTAAAACGCAGGTCCATGGGTGCAGGTAGACTTTATTTCAGCATGTTCTACCTAAACAGAATTAAAGCAAATGTCCATGGGTGGAGGTAGATTTTATTCAAGCTTTTTTCTACCTGAATAAAGTTAAAACACATGGCTATGGGTGGACGTAGACTTAATTCCAGCTTTTCCTGGATGGAGTTAAAACAAAGGTCCATGGGTGAAGGTAGACTTGATTCCAGCTTTAAAACAAAGGTCCATGGGTGGAGGTAGACTTAATTCCAGCTTTTCTACCTGGATGGAGTTAGACCAGAGGTTAAATGTATCAGACTTGATCCAGGGAAGCATCTGGAAGCATGTCTTCCTTGTATCCTCGAAGATGGTGTGACCAGTCAATTTGTGGTCGGGTGGAGGGTGTAGGGTGTAGTGTGTGGTAAGATAAGTTTGTGCTGGTTAGTTTTTCACAGGCAGCTATAGAAAGTGAAGGAGGCGTAGCTGTGAGGTGGTGGTGGTAGACCCTAGCAAGGTTGAAATCTTCAAGTTTGTTTGTATAGGGGTTTTAAAATGGACATTGTCACATCCAGCTTTACAAAATTAAATAGATTGCAAATATACATTTCTGGATCAGTTGCAGACCACAAATATCTTTTAAAAGCAGACCCGCCAGGAGCCAGCTGCTGTAATCCAGTCCTGAAATGAATAGGGACTGAATAAGCACCAGAATAGCCGGTGTGGACAGAAACAGCTTTTAGGATTAAAATATAGTAGACGCACAAGCCCTTTATCCTTTTAAATAAACGATGGATTTCTGTAAAAGAAATTCTAATGCCATGGTGCACTTCAGGACTGGACAGCGGCACACGATCAGGGACAGCAGGAACTTCTCTGCAGGCATGAACACTATCAAAATCTCTGACATACATCTTATTATATTTTTTGTACATGAATATGTATTTAATTTTTTCCAATAGTCTATTCTCTTTATTTCAGCGCACTAGTCAGAGCTCACAAACCGCATCTGTGGCAAACTGCGCAAGCTCAAATATATTTGTGTAGACTTGTGGAAATTGTAAGAAAGTTCGGCCAAAACATTTGTTAAGCTTTTCCATTATACTTTTGGGTTGATCAAGTTTGAGGGTTGCGTTATACATTGGGTTTCCAGGTTTAGCAATGGCATTCATTCTCACTGTATGAGATACCTGATTGTGATTCAGCTCTCTGTTATACTGCATTCCTGTCTAATATTGATGGTTTTGGAAGCCATGGTGAATTGCACGATCCACCACTGGGACTAAGTAATATCAGTTTAGCATCGGCCTATATCACTCCTGTGTGATGAATTATGGGATGTCTTTTAGTTCCAATTAGTTCCTGCTTCTTCCCTAAAGTCATTATCAGGATTCATTTGTTTTATTGTTGAGGGGAAAAATCTCCATTTTGCTAAAAATCCTTCTTTACTAAAGCATTTAAAAAAGTGGAAAAAAGTTCTCAATGACTTTACTCAAGAAAAACTTTATGGCACCCAAGTCGGCACAGTAGTAACCTCGCAGGGTTAATGAGATATTTATATCATGATTATTGTTGATTACTGTTTACAGTATTATCAGAGTACTGTGCAGCATTTTTAACTGAAATGAAGCTCAGAAGCGTGTAATTAAGGATTTGTCTTCGTCGTACCCCATTACTGTGGTGTGATGTTTGTGGTGTAGTTCGTATGTGCGCAGTTCTATTCACATTGGTGTGAGGTTGTTACAGCATTTAGCAGATGCACATCTCCACAGTGATGCACAGACGTGTTTAGTTTACTCCATCAAGCACATCCTCATGCTGGTACAGATAGATGAGTGTCGAGCTTAAACCCCTCTGGAGAGGAATGAAAGAAAACACTATGAGCTGATGGGTTTTATTCGTTTAGTAAAGCGGCGAGTCATCTGTTACTTCTTCTAATCTGAAAAAAAACGTCTGGCTTTACTTTCTGTCTGATCTATCTCTCTATCTGTCAAACTATCCATCTGTCTGCCTGACCACCTGTCCTGTCTGTCAGTTCTTCTGTCTGTCTGTCATTCATCTGCCAGTCTGTCTGCCTTTCTATTCTCCGGTCTCATCTGTCTGTGTGGGGATTTTTAATGCCCATCTCTCAGATTGTCTGTCATTGTGTCTGCTGTCAGTTGCTCTTTTTGTCTGATGCATATATCTGTCTGTATTTCTGTATAGCTTCCTGTCTATCTGATTCTCCATATCTCTGTTAGACTGTCAATCTGTCTCTCTGCCGGCCTCACCTATCGCTGTTTCTGTCAGACTCTGTGTATTTCTGTCTGTCTGTTTTATCTGTTAGATTCTCCATGAGTCTGTTCATCAAATCCACTACTGCATCAGTCAGCCTGATTGTCTCTGTCTATCTGCCTGTTTATCTGCTCTCTCTGCCTTTCATACAGTAAGGAAAATAAGTATTTGAACACCCTGCTATTTTGCAAGTTCTCCCACTTAAAAATCATGGAGGGGTCTGAAATTGTCATTGTAGGTGCATGTCCACTGTGAGAGACATAAAAAAAATAAATAATCCAGAAATCACAATGTATGATTTTTGAACTATTTATTTGTATGATACAGCCGCAAATAAGTATTTGAACACCTGAGAAAGTCAATGTTATTATTTGGTACAGTAGCCTTTGTTTTCAATTACAGAGGTCAAACGTTTCCTGTAGTTTTTCACCAGGTTTGCACACACTGCAGGAGGGATTTTGGCCCACTCCTCCACACAGATCTTCTCTAAATCAGTCAGGTTTCTGGCCTGTTGCTGAGAAACACGGAGTTTGAGCTCCCTCCAAAGATTCTCTATTGGGTTTAGGTGTGGAGACGGGCTAGGCCACGCCAGAACCTTGAAATGCTTCTTACAAAGCCACCCCTTGGTTATCCTGGCTTTGTGCTTTGGGTCATTGGCATGTTCGAAGACCCAGCCTCGATCCATCTTCAATGCTCTAACTAAGGGAAGGAGGTTGTTCCCCAAAATCTCGCAATACATGGCCCCGGTCATCCTCTCCTTAATACAGTGCAGTCGTCCTGTCCCATGTGCAGAAAAACACCCCCAAAGCATGATGCTACCACCCCCATGCTTCACAGTAGGGATGGTGTTCTTGGGATGGTACTCATCATTCTTCTTCCTCCAAACACGTTTAGTGGAATTATGACACAAAAGTTCTATTTTGGTCTCATCTGACCACATGACTTTCTCCCATGACTCCTCTGGATCATCCAAATAATCATTGGCAAACTTAAGACGTGCCTGGACATGTGCTGGTTTAAGCAGGGGAACCTTCCGTGCCATGCATGATTTCAAACCATGACGTCTTAGTGTATTACCAACAGTAACCTTGGAAACGGTGGTCCCAGCTCTTTTCAGGTCATTGACCAGCTCCTCCCGTGTAGTTCTGGCCTGATTTCTCACCTTCCTTAGGATCATTATGACCCTACGAGGTGAGATCTTGCATGGAGCCCCAGTCCGAGGGAGATTGACAGTCATGTTTAGCTTCTTCCATTTTCTAATGATTGCTCCAACAGTGGACCTTTTTTCACCAAGCTGCTTGGCAATTTCCCCGTAGCCCTTTCCAGCCTTGTGGAGGTGTACAATTTTGTCTCTAGTGTCTTTGGACAGCTCTTTGGTCTTGGCCATGTTAGTAGTTGGATTCTTACTGATTGTATGGGGTGGACAGGTGTCTTTATGCAGCTAACGACCTCAAACAGGTGCATCTAATTTAGGATAATAAATGTAGTGGAGGTGGACATTTTAAAGGCAGACTAACAGGTCTTTGAGGGTCAGAATTCTAGCTCATAGACAGGTGTTCAAATACTTATTTGAAATAGTTTAAAAATCATATATTGTGATTTCTGAATTTTTTTTTGTTAGATTATGTCTCTCACAGTGGACATGCACCTACGATGACAATTTCAGACCCCTCCATGATTTCTAAGTGGGAAAACTTGCAAAATAGCAGGGTGTTCAAATACTTATTTTCCTCACTGTATATTAATTTAATAAAGAAGTTTCACCGCCTGTCTTTTCATCTGTCCATCAATAAATGAATATCTCAATCATATTTATCTTTCTGTCTGTCTGTCTTTCTGTCTGTCAGCCATCTGTCTAAATCTGTTTGTCTTCCTGTCTGTCTGTCATCCATCTTTTCAACTCTGTTTCTGTCTGTCTTTGTCTGTCAGCCATCTGTCCACATCTTTTTCTGTCTGTCTGTCTGCCATCTGTATAAATCTGTGTCTGTCTGTCTGTCTGTCTGTCTGTCAGCCATCTGTCTAAATATGATTTTGTCTGTCAGCCATCTGTCTAAATCTGTTTGTCTGCCTGTCTGTCTGTCATCCATCTTTTTAACTCTGTTTCTGTCTGTCTTTGTCTGTCAGCCATCTGTCTAAATCTTTTTCTGTCTGTCTGTCTGTCTGTCTGTCTGTCTGTCTGTCTGTCTCTCAGCCATCTGTCTAAACATGTTTGTCTGCGTGTCTGTCTGCCTGTCAGCCATCTGTCTAAATCTTTGTCTGTGGTACTATTATCCTCCTCTGTTAAACATTACATGAGTGAGTGTGTGTGTGTGTGTGTGTGTGTGTGTGTGTGTGTGTGTGTGTGTGTGTGTGTGTGTGTGTGTGTGTGTGTGTGTGTGTGTGTGTGTGTGCGAGAGAGAGTATGGGGGCCACTCTAACTGCTCTCACTCTTGCACACATTTACCTGAAAATCACACTCTGGTGTAAATCATGGCATTATGAAACCTCCTCATCCAGCAGGAGAGCCGCTCCACTTCTTTGTTGGCTTTCTGATAGGTGAAGTGCTGCCCTAAAAGGCACCTGCTGAGTGTGTGTGGGCACAGATAGGACGCAGTGTAATAGATGTCGTTGATGCTGCAGTGATTGGAGTGCCCTTGATATTGAGGGATCACATGATGATGGGAGAATAAAACATTACAGCGGAGTCCTGAAGTGCAGTAACTCTGTGTAACACTGTGCCTTTTAATCACTCGCCTCTGTTACAGCTTCAGAAGTGTGTGTGTGTGTGTGTGTGTGTGTGTGTGTGTGTGTGTGTGTGTGTGTGTGTGTAGGTGTCAGATGACAAGTCAGAAGTACTGCTCCTTTAATAAAATTATTTTCAACTAGGTGCTGCCAGTTATGCAAGCAAGAATCTTGTGTGTGTGGGTTTTGTTTATAGGCTTATCTATAATAACATATTCTCTATTTTTAGTCTCCACCTGCCTAAGAAATACAGAAGTTGTGTTAAATGCCAGCTTTTATTGACATGTATATTTATTACATATTAATATAATAGTGTTAATAATACTGTAAAAAAATACATTCAACTATTTTACACAATTTAACTGTTCAACTCTTTCCATCAAATTCCATTACATCGTGTGTGAGTGTGTGTTTGTGTGTGTGTTTAACTGTAAAGACCAAATTTGTCACGACTGGTTTTCTGTTTTATCAACTACACCACTTTTTTCCAGCAAGTGTATTGAAAATGTTGCCAGCAGGTGTGTAAGCTTCATCTTGACAGTAACACGTACAGACAACCAGGCGTGCACCTCACACACACACACACACACACACACACACACACACACACACACACACACACACACACACAGATCCATCAGCTGTCAAATTCAGTCCTGTTTCAGTAACAGACAGTGTGTAAGCACAGTGGGTTTGGGTAATGTTGGGGAGTTTCGTTGCTTTGAGGGAACGTTGTGATTAAATTGGACAAAACCTGCAGTGAAGGAAAAACTCTTAAAGTGGGTCATAAGCTTTTATAGAAATTTAAACCTCACATTCATCACTTTGCTGAAATGGCAGGCTATAAACGTCATCTCACTCATATTGTTGTTCAGGACAAAAAAGCCTCTATCAGCAGCAGACTCAGCGGATGTCTCCTGAACTTAAAGACATGACAAAATCATAATCACAGCTCTGTGTGTGCGTGTGTGCGTGTGTGCGTGTGTGTGCGTGTGTGTGCGTGTGTGTGCGTGTGTGTGCGTGTGTGTGCGTGTGTGTGTGTGTGTGTAGGGATGCTCCTGGTCCGTGATATTTGTGGACTTGGATGCTCACAACCGCAACAGACAGACGCTCTGTTCCCTTCTACCACGAGAGTCCCGTTCCCATGTAAGTTACTGTACACAGTCCCATTTACACCCATGCAGCCGCATCCATACAGTCACGTCATTTTATCACTTTTTCCTCATTACATCCAAACAAACTCTCGCAGTCACACAGTCGCATTCTCTTATATCTGAACGGACAAACTCGCGTTCCAAGGGACCAGTCTTAATTTCTACACCAGCGCTCTCATTCAGACAAATGCTTTCATCCACACAATCAATCCCACGTTAACATAAATGTGCCGCATTCACACACTTTCGTATTTACACGAACACACTCGCTTCCACAAAGTTGCTCTTTCGACAATCAACAGAATACAGCTGTCATTCTCACATCCACACACTGTCACATGCACAGTACATGCACAGTTCAGTCTCATACACACACACACTTTCACATCCACACAGACTCTCACATGCACAGTTCAGTCTCATTCACACACACACACTCACATGCACAGTTCAGTCACATTCACACTCTCTCGCATCCACACAAACGCTCTCATACACATTTCAATCTTATTTATACACACGCTCTCGCATCCACAAATGCTTTTGCATACATAGTATTGTCTATCACTTGTGCTTTTCCCGTCCACAAAAAAGCACTTTCTCATTCACACCACGTTCTTGCATCCACACAAACAACTTCACCCTCGTATCAACACGGTCACTCCCGTTTGCTCAGTTGCTCCCACACTTACACATACATCACTTTTCTACAGTATTAGTGTTCTAATTAAACATCTATCTGAATCTATTTTTTGGGTTTAATAATAACCAGTAATCAGAAATGAACATCTACAGTAGTTTCCTGCTCTGTCGGCATCTGGCTGATTTATTTCTCTGGTGATTTTCAGAACACGGATGCAGCCCTCTTACCCTGTATCAGCTACCCTGCGTTTGCGGTGGACGACGACGCCCTTTACAGCCAAACGCTCGACAAAATCGTTCGCAAGCTAAAAGGCAAATATGGCTTCAAACGATTCCTGAGGGACGGATACAGGACGGCGAATGAGGACAAGAACCGCAGATACTACAGACCTGCTGAGATGAAGGTGAGAGTGAAAAAAATGCACTTAGGGAAATAACCAGTAGAGAAGAAATCAGAGACAAATGCAGCAGTTTATATAATCAGTGTTGAACAGTAACTAAGTGAATGTAATTCGTTACTGTACTTAAGTAGTTTTTCGCATTTCAAAGTCAAATATCGTACTTTTTACTCAACTACATTCCGCAAAATTAGTCGTTCTTTTTTATTTATGAGTGGATAAAACCCTAACTGGTCAAACACGCAGCAATCCACCAATCAGGGTAGAGCACATGCTCTGTTTTAAACGTGTTTTGATTGCCGCATGGCAGTGGTGGATCTAGTCAGAGGAGACATGACTGGTGGTGGCACGGAGCATCCACACAAAAAAATAAAATAAATATATATATACGTATATGAGTGTATGTATGTATGTATGTATGTGTATGTATATATACACTCACCGGCCACTTTATTAGGTACACCTTACTAGTACCCTTTTGCCTTCAGAACTGCCTTAATACTTTGTGGCATAGATTCAACAAGGTACTGGAAACATTCCTCAGAGATTTTGGTCCATATTGACATGATAGCATCACGCAGTTGCTGCAGATTTGTCGGCTGCACATCCATGATGTGAATCTCCCGTTCCACCACATCCCAAAGGAACTCTATTGGATTGAGATCTGGTGACTGTGGAGGCCATTTGAGTACAGTGAACTCATTGTCATGTTCAAGAAACCAGTCTGAGATGATTCACACTTTATGACATGGCGCGTTATCCTGCTGGAAGCAGCCATCAGAAGATGGGTACACTGTGGTCATAAAGAGATGGACATGGTCAGCAACAATACTCAGGTAGGCTGTGGCGTTGACACGATGCTCAATTGGTACTAATGTGCCCAAAGTGTGCCAAGAAAATATCCCCCACACCATTACACCACCACCACCAGTCTGAACCAAGGCAGGATGGATCCATGCTTTCATGTTGTTGATGCCAAATTCTGACCCTAACATCCGAATGTCGCAGCAGAAATCGAGACTCATCAGACCAGGCAACGTTTTTCCAATCTTCTATTGTCCAATTTTGGTGAGCCTGTGCAAATTGTAGCCTCAGTTTCCTGTTCTTAGCTGTCAGGAGTGGCACCCGGTGTGGTCTTCTGCTGCTGTAGCCCATCTGCCTCAAGGTTCGATGTGTTGTGCGTTCAGAGATGCTCTTCTGCATACCTCGGTTGTAACGAGTGGTTATTTGAGTTACTGTTGCCTTTCTAACCAGTCTGACCATTCTCCTCGGACCATTCTCTGTAAACCCTAGAGATGGTTGTGCGTGAAAATCCCAGTAGATCAGCAGTTTCTGAAATACTCAGACCAGCCCGTCTGGCACCAACAACCATGCCACGTTCAAAGTCACTTAAATTACCTTTCTTCCCCATTCTGACGCTCGTGTTGGAACTGCAGCAGATCGTCTTGACCATGTCTACATGCCTAAATGCATTGAGTTGCTGCCATGCGATTGGCTGATTAGAAATTTGCGTTAACGAGCAGTTGGACAGGTGTACCTAATAAAGTGGCCGGTGAGTGTATGTAGACAGCTGAAAGAAAGTTATATATATGAGGAAATAAAGGACGTCATGAATAAATGTGTTTCGTTATATATTTATTTATTTATACTTTAATAATATAAGTAAATAAATATAAATATACACACACCAGGAAAATTCATTTACATGTGCAGTCCATTTTTTAATGGTGAGCAGTGAGGCGTGAAGGATTAATCCATTCTATTGAGACGAATAATATATTCAGCGTGTGTGAATCGGAATGGAAGAGGCTGAAACTGTTTAATACCAAAGTATATCAGCTGATTAACGGCAGCAGTTGACCTCCTGGAATTAATGAGCTCGCGTTAACGAGGAATTGTAAAAAGAGCGTAAGTGTAAGACACAAAGCTGGAGTACGCACGCACGCACACACACACACACACACACACACACACACACACACACACACACACACAGTTACATATACATACACAGGCTCGGCGCTTGAATGTCATTTTCTGTGTATATTATTCTTTAAAGGCTTTATATTCTGTAGTCTGTAGTGAAAGAAAGATTGGCTGTTAATGTTTGAATTGATTTTATTCCCTCGTGCACCTTGCACACCGCTTTAGGAATAGTGACATGCTGTTTATCCATTTATAGTCGCATTAATGTGTAGTACAGCCGCGCAAACAAGTGAGATCCAGTTCTCATTTATGTTCTAGCAGCTACAGTATATGCATCACTCGTTCTCTAGCTAGCATCTCAGGTTTTTTTTCTTTTCAGTTATTATGCACCTAAAATTTGCTGACTGACTAATGAAAAGCTGACACTGGAGACTCCTTCTCTCATTGTTAAACAATCCTCTTATTCTTGCTTTGAGAATATTTCACTGTAATTCTTATGTAATGTATAATTTTTCTGTAAGTGATTAATTGAAGGACATTGAAACTTCACACGTACCGTATTAAGCAACGTTATTGTTCTCCAAAGTATTACAGTTTTTAAATGTAGACACACTGCATAAACAAAAGTGCTGGGACATCTGACTTTTCCAACATGTGCTTCCTCCCCAAACTGGTACCACAATGTTGGAGGTACACAATTGTATAGATGTGGCATTATGAAATTTTTCCTCCAGTCAAGCTTGGAGACGCAGACGTGTTTCAGCATGATGTCACAAAAAAGAGCTCTATTAAGATATGGATGACATGGTGTGGAGTGGAAGATCATGAGTGGCCTGCTATAGAGCTCTGAATTCAACCCTATTGAACACCTGTGGGATGAATTGGAACACTGGCTGCATTTTAGACCAGTGGTCCCCAACCTTTTTTGCGCCACAGTCTGGGTTAATATGGACAATATTTTCACGGACCGGTTTAATATCGGACAATATTTTCACGGACCGGCCTTGAAGGTGTGGCGGATAAATGCAACAAAATTAAATGATACGACCGGCATAAAAACTGGAATCCTTTGTGTTGTTTTTTGTTCATTTTTTTCGCTTGGGGGTTTGAATTTAGCGGTAATGTATTATATGTTAGCGGCTGGAGCAGCCCCTTTAAGAAGGTAGAGGATGTAGGTAAGACGTGTGACTGAGGCATCATGACATGCATCAAGAGTGAGTCATAGACAGATGTGGCAGAAAGAATCCGGTAATTTTCCAAAATAAAACATCGTTCAGTATTAATAAATAAAACATAAATAATGTAAGTTATGTATTCTTTCTGTGTGGTCCGGTACCAATTGACCCACTGTTCTAGACCTCCTCACCCTACATCAGTACCTGCCTTTATTAATGCCCTTGAGGGTGGATCTAGTCAAGTCAAGTCAAGAAGCTTTTATCATTTCAACTATATATAGCTGACGCATTACACAACGTTCCTCCAGAATCCTGGTGCTACATACAACAACAATCACAGAAAACACAGGGCTAAGGACTAAAAAGAGTCCTCGCCACATGAATGTGCACAAGTCTCCAAAATCTAGTGGAACATCTTCCCAGACAAGTAGAGGCAAATATATTAGCAAATGGGAGATTAAATGCAGATGCAGGATGCCCAAAAAGCACATACAAGTCTTACAGTAGGTCAGGTATCCACAAACCTATTTTCATTAAAACAGCATATCACCCTTCACTCATTGGTTCATCAGCCCTGCACACTTTCTGATTAAATGTGAATGAACTTAAGGATGTTTAAAGCTCGAGAGCAACAGAGCCTTTTTTCTTGCTCAGATTGCTTTTCCAGGCATGAATTAATTGAGTTATTTTCTCGTCAGACGGAGCAGGTCGCCGCTCGCGCTCCCGATTTCGCTCTTAAAGCGGCTTAAGCGAGGCTTGCTGACGATGCGAGAACGCTCCAATTAACCTCCTTTATTTCATTACGGTGTAATCTCTCGTTCTTATCTCTCATTGACGAGATTGAGATCGGCAGCCGTGATGGGGGGAAAACAACTCCCAGAGATGGTTTGACGGGGTTACGCTCTTTCCTTCATCCAAAAACCATGTTTGTGTCGAGTCGGCTTCACTCCTCCAGGTGCAGATTTAAGAGTTTAGACGTTTGTTTCCGTGGTTTATATTTCACGTTGGAAACGAGCACATCGACGGCGGTTAATCTGCTTAACAGAAAACGCTCACATTTCGTCGTCTTAATTACATCTCGGGAGCTGCCTGAATTGCAAGCGTCATCACACACACTCACACTTTGAGAAATCCTGTCAGGTTAATAGGAAGAGTTTAGCACAGTATGAGCCCAGATCAGTTTCTTTTTCGCATTTCGTGCTCTAATTTCATCCTCTCCCTTTTCATTTCTCTCGCCGTGAGATTGGCTTTAAAACCGTTTGCTCTCACCGTGTCTTCCGATCTGATACCGAAACGTTCCGATTTATTTTTTCTTTAAACTTTATTAAACAGCTCCGTTTTAAATTCCCGGGCCTTCTGATGGAGTGTGTATCTGTACCTACAAGCTCAATTTATCCTAAATTCAATTACCAATATTTATATTAGCAATTTTTGAAATGTTGGTTGTGACTGCTTTATTTCTTTGTTTTCTAGCATTGATTATTTATTTTCTTTCTGCAGTAATATTTATTTTTGACAATGTAAAGCTTAAAATATGATTTTAAAATGTATATTATTTATACATTTTTTGAAGACGGGCAAACAAACCATACTTTCATGAACTTACACATTTAACATGCTGAGGCCTGTAGAGTCTGAGATGTAACACTTGGGGTTTTTTGTTTCTTTGTTTCTTTGCCATTTTTCTGAGCATTCAGTGAATTAGCTGGAATGTTCACTCCAATCTTGAATGCTTTCCCCTTGTGAATAATCTTCCTCTGTGTAGAATGTGGACATTAAATTGTTTGGAAACGGCCTTATAACCCTTCTCAGACTGATGGACAGCAGCAATTGCAAGATCACTGGTAATATCGCTAATCGTTGCTAATATCTTACTACCCCGGCAATGTGTTCACACAACCGAATGCTCCAGACCAGCAAACTACTAGAACCTGGTCGTTTAACGAGGTGGTCACACTTGCTGATCTTTTAAGGACCAGATGATTTTTATTATGTCCTGATACCTAAATACAATTCAAAGAGGATGTACATTTATATATAATTACTTTAAATATTAATTAATATAGTGCCTTTAATTGTATCAAATATTTGAGATTTATTTCCTTTATAAAGGTCTCTGCGTATGAGCTGCTGCTACAGAACTAAAGTAATAGAATAAGTGCATCAATAAACATGATGCTCATGATAAAGCTGAAACTGCTGTCTGGGCCACGCTGTTCTTCACAAATAACAGATTAAAGAATTCGCTTCACAAAAACTGTTATTAAACAGCAGTAGTTTTGTGTGTGTGTGTGTGTGTGTGTGTGTGTACTTTTTGTACTTTCTGTAGTGAAGTTAGTAAAGAGAGTCTAAGAAGCTGAAAGTTATATTGATTACTGATATTGATTAAAATTTCCTTATTCACTCACTGTGTGTGTGTGTGTGTGTGTGTGTGTGTGTGTGTGTGTGTTTAAGCATGTTTTTAACATCTTTGCACTCTTTCTCCTCTTGCAGCTCTTTGATGGGATCGAGTGCGAGTTTCCTATATTCTTCATCTACATGATGATCGACGGTAGGCCTAAAGCGAATATATTGTATCTGGTTCATGAATATTATAATATGCAAATGAGTCTAGATAAATATGGAGACTTTGTTTCCCATCTTCTTGTGCTATAGGTGTGTTCAGAGGACACACTGCTCAGGTGAAAGAGTACGAAGAACTGCTGCAAGCGGTCATTTTTCAGTCTTATGAAGGTAACTCGCACTTACACAAATCCGCACACGTATTTACACACACACACATTTTCATAATCATTAATACTAAACACTTCTGCGCATGAGCATATTGGATTATGTGGTCAGAGGTCATGACTTAGATGATAGAAAGTAGAAAGACATGCAGACAGACGGCCAGCGGGGTAGACACGTAAACCAGACAGATGGATAGAGAGACAGACGGATAAGCACTTGTAAACTGACTAGCAGAAAGATGGGAAAACAGATATACAGTTAGATGGAAAGACATGTAGACAAGACATTAAGGCAGGTAGGTGATTCAGATGTGTGGAAAGCCAGATGTGTGAACAGATATACAGGTGGCAGATGGGTAGACAGATTGACTGTTGAACAGACAGGTAGACAAGACAAATGGGTAGACAGACTGAAACAAGAATGGACACACAGGACAGACAGACGGTTGAGCAAACAGGCAGACAGTTGAGCAGACAGACAGGCAGACAAACGAATGGGTGGACAGACAGAAAAAAGGTGGACAGAGACAGGCGAACTGGACAGGCGGAGAAGACAGACTAGGACAAACAGACTGGCAGGTAGGTAAGACATATGTGTGGAAAGCCAGATGTGTAAACAGATAGACAGGTATACACAGAAAGATAGACGGACAAGCAGGTGATTAAAGAGATTAGCAGATGGGTAGACAGACAGACAGACCGGCAGACTGTTGAACAGACAGGTAGAAAAGATTGATGGGTAAACAGACGGAAAGAATAGAGTCACAGGACAGGCAGACGATTGAGCAGACAGACAGGCAGACAAGACAAGTGATAGTTGGACAGAAAAATCAGTGAAAAAAGACAGACAGACAGGTGAATCTGGAGGACTGGGTGACACAGTTATGCCAAAGGGAGAACAAACAGGTGGGTAGATTGACAGTGGACAGGGGGAGATTGACAGTGGAAAGAGGGGAGATTGACAGTTAGATAGAGAGACTGAAAGAGAGACGGTTGGGTAGACAGACCGGCAACCTTATTCACCAATGCAAAAGATGGAGCCATGTGAAAATATTTTGTGTGGGTTTTGTGTTTTTTCCAGGTCATGCCGTCATTCCAAAATACTACCACGTGCCAGCGGATTTTGTGGAGGCGGAGCAGAAGAAACACGGCAGCCAGAAACGTTTCCCGAGCAACTCGGGTCGTGACGGGATGCTGTTCCTGTGGGGTCAGGCCCTGTACAACATCGCCAAGCTACTGGGTCAGTGTGTGTGTGTGTGTGTGTGTGTGTGTGTGTGTGTGTGCGTGCACGCTCTTGCTATGCACACTGTCGGGTCACTGCCAGTTCGCAATCACACACACACACGCACACACACAGTGCTCAGTTATTCATGCAGCAATTAGCATGCCGTTTGCACTTCCTCCCACAGAGAGAATTTTCGAGCGAGCGTTTCAAAGCGTTTTGCAGCTGCGGAGGCGACGGTTTGTCGAGATGTTTTATTCTTTTAAGACATTTAATTCTCCGAGCAGCGAAAGTGCACGGATTTACAGATCGAACTTACTTTACGTGGGGCTACGAACGTTCTTGTATCATAACATCATTGCCTTTAGTGTGTCTACAGGATCAACAACAGAAAAGGTTATATTTATATTAATGTCACTGTGAGGCTTTGGGACTTCACGTTATAGAACATAAACATCCAGTAATTCATCCGATTAATAAGTTAGTGTCTGATCTGCTCGCACATGGTCATCATGTAAACTGGCGGAAGCATGTTTTTACAAAATACTGCTTGGTATCCTTCTGTCTCGTGGCGTTATAGTGGAGACAAAGACTGCAGTAATCAGGTCCATGTAAGGTCCTCACAAAGAGAGTGAATCAAAAAATGTGTGTGTGGGTGTGTGTTCTTTTCTCAGTGGAAGGTCTGATTAGCCCCAAAGACATTGACCCCATCCACCGCTACGTGCCACGGCAGGACCAGAGGAATGTTAGCATGAGATACTCCAACCAGGTCAGTACACACTCACACACACACACACACACACACACACACACACACCAGCACAACTCAAGCAGTATTAGCTTTTTTAGTTCTTCACCATTGAATCTCATGATGATAAAAGTGCATGTTGTTATAATAACAACTTGACAATTGTACAAAAAAAGACTCTGTGTGTGTGTGTGTGTGTGTGTGTGTGTGTGTGTGTGTGTGTGTATATGGTTTCTTGTTCATCTTTTTTGTTTCTTTTTTCATTTTTTATTTATCCAATTTTCTGCCTGTCTCTGAGATCTGAGTCACACGCCCGCAGGACACTCAAAACACACTTGGCTAGTAAACACACACACACACACACACACACACACACACACACACACACACACAGAGAGAGAGAGAGCTCTGTCTGCAGAGGAGAACAGAAGTTTATTGAAATGTCACTCTTTCCAGAGCTGTACAGGAAGAGAATATTACTCTCCGGTCCAGAAAGATTTCAGTCGCAGAGTCACACGGTGCAGAGGTCTTTCATCATCTCAGCTGTTTGTAGTGAGAAACATGTCTGACATTAATCAAGTCATCAGTCTGGCTTTTAATAAAACGCACACCAGCACGACTTGTGTGTTCAAAGAGTTTGAAATAATTAGTAACTAAGAATCATCACGAGTTCTGTCAGATTTATCAGCGCTGGATTAGTGAACTTGAAGCTGTAAATGACAGAGCCACAAGCTCATTGGGTTTTATTTGTGGAACAGAGCGAAAAGTGCACAGATTTGTCACACTGTGAGATAGACAGACACAGAGGAAGAGTGTCAAGAAATAGACGAACAGAAAAAGTTACAGTTTTTCGTTACAAAGAGTTTTATGCAGGTGTATGGAGGTGAAGTTTTTCTCCATGCCGTAAAAATACATTTTTGGTTTCTACAATCAGGCGTTCCATCTCCCCTACACACACACACACACACACACACACACACCAAAATACCTGCTGTATAGGAATTGCAGACAGAGAAGCGTCTAAGCCTGTCCTTCACCTCGGCTAAGTGTAAATTGATTTCTTTCATGCCTCAGCCTCCTCTTTGTGTGGCCGCAAGGATTTCAGGCTGAAGCTAATAGATGTGAGCTCGAGCCACTTCACGCTCACATTCCAGCTCCAAAATCCTCACCTGTTTCAGTGTGTTAGAGCAGGAATGTGGGCCGGATTACGCCGTTACGTAACCAAACACTCAGGATGGAGTTAAAAAACTCTGAATTTTCTTTTTTTCTGCCAGCGTAAAGAGTCTTTTATCAGAAAGTTGTCTATAAATACACACACACACGCACATAAACACGCACACACGCACATAAACACACACACACACACACACACACACACACACACTATCGAGTGCCTGCTCTGTACATTAACCTTATGTACTATTTTGTATTATTTAAACTGATGTGTGGTGAAGTCACCCACATGGTTTTGAAATTCCCAATTTAACATATCAAACTGGCTGTTTTTGCATTGCAGAGTTTAAATATAATGTAATTTTAATATAATATTATATATATTAAAGTCAATCGATTCAAATATTTAATCGCAATTAATCGCACGGTTGTCACAAGGTAATTCTGATTAATCGCAACTTAATCGCGCATTTATTTCTGTTCTTAATGTACCTTTAATTAAAGTTTCTAATCAACATGGACACATATTGAAGTTTTATGAAAATGTGTGATTATTATTAGTGAAACCAAACTCAACATAGAGCATGACGACAAAAGATTCTTGCAAATGTTTTAATTATGGTGTTTTAAGACTCATTCTACAAAAACAATCCTGCCTCGCCCTGCCCCAGCATTCCCTGCCCTGCCCCCACATTCCCTGCACTGTCCCAGCATTCCCTGCCCCCAGCATTCCCTGCCCCCACATTCCCTGCTCTGCCCCAGCATTCCCTGCTCTGCCCCAGCATTACCTGCCCTGCCCCCACATTCCCTGCCCTGCCCCAGCATTCCCTGCTCTGCCTCCACATTCCCTGCTCTGCCCCAGCATCCCCTGCCCTGCCCCGCATTACCTGCCCTGCCCCCACATTTCCTGCCCTGCCCCAGCATTCCCTGCCCTGCCCCCACATTCCCTGCCCTGCCCCAGCATTCCTGCCCTGCCCCAGCATTCCCTGCCCCAGCATTCTCTGCCCTGCCCATAAGTCTGTTCCTCTAGTTAATATCATATTATTTATCATTTGGCTTTCCTGGTGGTCTAGTGGTTAGGATGCGGCACTCTCACCGCTGCGGGCTGGGTTCGATCCCCGGTCAGGGAACCGACACCAGCCACTTTTAGTGACGGTCCCAAGCCCGGATAAATGGTGAGGGTTGCGTTAGGAAGGGCATCCAGCGTAAAAACGTGCCAAATCGAACGTGCGGATCATGAATACGGATGATCCGCTGTGGCGACCCCTAATGGGAGAAGCCCAAAGAAAGTTTATTTATCATTTGGCTCCAAAGTAAACCTTTATTTCTAAGAAAAGGCCACCAGTCAAATTCACTTTTGCTTACAGGTTAGGATTGTTAGATTGAAAACATTGTTCAGTTTGTTTGGTTAAACAAAAATTCAAAAATAACAAATTTTCTCTTTTTTTTTTCTGTGTTCAAAAACTTCAAAAATCAATATTTTCCTTTTTCTGTTTTCATTGTTAAATAAAAGAAAGTAGTAAAGGCCTTCCCATTTCTGGTTGTTCAACAAGAGTTAGCATGTTAATTAGCACGGTCTTCCATGACATCGGTTTCAGCTGCTTGGAAACCAACTGGCAACATTATAAAGATGACAGATCTGGTTCATTCTGATTTATCATGAGAGTATTCGCTGTCCTGTATGTCTTTGTAATGAGGTCTCATGAGCTTTAATGCTTTTTGTGTTGGAACATATGTGCTAATGCATTCAGCTACTTGAGACTCACGTTCTAACACTGTAAACATGCAAATGTCAGCTCGTATGAATTTATCCGACTGGTCAAGCGTGTTGTAGGGAAGTCAGAAACACTAATTCTGCACCCTTCTATCAGTAATAAATGGTTGTCTTGCAAAAGCACTGCCAGTCTTAATTCTCAAATATTTTTTATTTATTCTCAAGGTTTTTTCCTTCAGACACAGAAATGTGAGTGGAGTATCTATAAAATAAGTTACAGGAGGCCTTCATACACACAAAAAAGCACTCTGAGCCATATTTTCTAAGCATGTTTCTCCGTCACATAATACACTTGTCCTAAAGCAATGGCATATACCAATTATTTTTCCGATATTTTTCCAGGTCATTGCTAAGCATCTTTTATTGCACCTCTGAATGATAGAATGGTTGAGGACAGCAGATTTATTTATTTATTTATTTATTTATTTATTTATTTTGATGGAATGGAATGACTGCAGTGCATTGTGGGATGCTGTGCATTAAAAAAAAACTCCTGAATAAGTGTATTTGGAAATCCACGATTATGCTTGCATACTAAATGTGGGTGGAGTTTAGTGTTTTTTTTTTGTGTGTGTGTGTGTGTGTGTGTGTGTGCGTGTTTGTGCGCAGTTAGTTTTCAGTTTGTGTTATGTCGCACATCCACGTCTCGGTTCCTCCCCCGGGGCTCCGTCGTTCCCGCCGTGTCACGTCTGAGTGCTTTTAATTTGTGCTCGGCTCGGCTTCATTAGGCCGCTCATGCGGGAACTTCAGACCGAACTCCATTTTCACAAATCACGTTCTGCTTTGTCAAATTCAGTCGTGAGGCTTTTTATACCGCTCTGCATGCAAATGGATTAGCCTAAGTGGACTGTTTGACTTGATGAAAAGGCCTTGCTGTGGTTATTTATTTATCATTGGCGGTTGGGGACCAGGGTCACATGAGCGACAGAGAGCTGCGCTTTGCATAGTTCTCTCTGTTTCTACGCCTGTCTTCAGATCGATAGCGTGGTGTGGGTTGAGATGTAATACGGCTCTTTCTCTGTAAATACATGTACACATCCAAATCTTGCTCATAATCCGGATATAATCCAGATAAACTGTTTTCTGAAAGGAATTTCTGGAGAATCTTTTAAATTTCGAACCTTTAGATGCATAAGGTTAATTTTTTTAATAATTTGACATTTTCTAAATATTATTTTTAATTATAAAAGAAAACAGAATTACGGTAGGAATGAATATATCAGTTTAGCAGTCAAGATCGGACACACCTTTTTTAGAATTTTTTTTGTAATTATTTTTATTATTATTATAATTATGAATATAATTATTATAATTATAATAATATTAATATTATTATAATTATTTTTATTATTATTATTATTATTATTAGCTTATAAGGAATAGCTCCACATGTTCTGAAAATACAAAACGTTTTGTTGTTTGTTTTCAAGACTGATCGCATACATATCTGGTAATAATATTGTATCCATGGTATAAGATTATATAAGAATAAGATTTTATTTGTCACGAATAGTTATATACAAAATACAACTTATTAAATATTAACATTCATGCATTTGTTTTATTGTAAAAAAAGGTGCTTGTGTTAGAAATTGTTTGTATTTTTTAGTGGAACGTTTAAAAAACACAAATAAAATAAAAATAATTACGAGAATTAAGTCAAAGCAGGTTTTAGTATTTTTTTTTTTTTCTCTCTCTCTAGGTTTTCTTCAGACACAGAAATATGAGTGGAGTTGTGGAGTATCTATAAAATAAGTTACAGGAGGCCTTCATACACACAAAAAAGCACTCTGGGCCATATTTCTGAAGCGTGTTTCTCCCTCAATACACTTGTCCTAAAGCAATGGCATATACCAATTATTTTTACGATATTTTTCCAGGTCATTGCTAAGCATCTTTTATTGCACCTCTGAATGATAGAATGGTTGAGCTCAGCAGTTTTATTTATTTATTTTGATGCAATGGAATGACTGCAGTGCATTGTGGGATGCTGTGCATTAAAGATAACTCTGGAATAAGTGTATTTGGACGCCCACGATTATACTTGCATACTGAACGTGGGTGGAGTTTAGTGTGTGTGTGTGTGTGTGTGTGTGTGTGTGTGTGTGTGTGCGCAGTTAGTTTTCAGTTTGTGTTATGTCGCACATCCACGTCTCGTCTAGGGGTTTCTATACAGTTCAATACGAGCATCTGCTTCTCCACAGCACGAGTGAACAGTGGCTGCTAAGGTTTGAATTTCCGTTGTTTGCATTTTTCTGGGTCATCAATGTTAAGCTGCATTTGAGCAATATCACCTAAAGTTACAAAATACGAAGGTCACAGGATCCCCAGTGTTCCAGTCGGTGCTGCTACGACTTTATTCTTGTCTTATTTTTTGTTTGTTTTTATAAATGGCACTAAAACTTCCCTTTTGAATGGGAATAAAATGGCACAAATTGTCCATTAGTGAGACATAAAGGATTAAAGTCAACATAAGAAGGCTAAAAAAAAAAAAAAAAGTATACTGCCCCAAAACCATGTGGACTTCATATATGACTACTGCTAATAATAATTATAATAATAATAATAGTTTTTACTTATGCATTATTATTATTTTTGTTAGTAACATAACCTTTGCTGTTGCTTAGCAGCTTGTGGTCAGGGGAATGATGCATATTTGTTGAACACATTTCAGCCAATCAGATCGCAGGATTAGAACGAACTGTTGTTTAATGTGTAATATAGCGCTGCTTTTGCTGGAGTTTTGTGTCTTGTGTCTTTCATCCTTGTGTGTGTGTCTTAACCCTGTTTGTTGGTGTGTTACACGTCCTCATTGCTTTCTCTTGTTTGATGCATCATACAGTCGTCTCCACATCCTACATAAATCACCCTGTGCTGTGAACCCGATGACTCCGACGCGCCGTGTATTTTCTTTTGAAAGTGTGTCGGGGTTTTTTGCAGTGTGTTTAGTCATTCTCGTTGGCTCCCTGGAGTGTGTGTGGGAGGATAGCAGTATTTTCTAAAAATGTCTCTGAAATTGTCTTCATTGAGCCACACTGAACCTCAGATAAACACTTAATGGAGGTTGTACATGCTCTGAATAACAAAATAATCTTAATTCCTCCTGTTCCTGACTAAGTACATATAGGAGTTCTCATAATACACCTGAGGGGAAGAAGATTTGGGAAGATATGCTCTAAATCACCATGTTCAGCTACTCCAGTGATCTGAATTTCATGTATATATTACCTAGCTGTCTAACATTATTTTGTCCTTTTTCTTTCATTCATTCATCCATTTTCAACGGTTTACTTGTAACTCGCGTCAACTTATTTATTCATTGACGCTGTGCTGCATGTCTGCACTTCGCCACCTTGTCCCTGTTTGACAATGATTTTTGTTTAAAAATTCTTTAGAATTCAATATTCTGAGAAATACTTAGAATTATGGGTAATGCAGATGTCGGTTGAGAAAGTAACAATATTTTTATTTTTTATTTTTATTGTATTTTTTATTTTTGGTTGCTGTCTCATTAAAGTTTCCAAAATGGCTGCGGCGCTGATTAAAGCGCACGTGTGTATCAGCAACGCTCCAGAAAGAATCTGAAACATTCCAGAAAGCGTGTTTTCTGTCCGTCTCGACGAAAATATCAAATCTATCTTTTTTTTTTTCCCGAGCGAGCTATTCAGTGGCATGCTAATGAATCCCATTTCCTCCGTTTTGTTTTGCATCTGCTAGCAATTAATCAGAGGCGATCTCACTCTCTCTCTCGCTCTCACACACTCGCGCGCACACACACACTCGCACTCAGACACACAGATGCGTTTAATAGCATCGGGGCAATAAAACCAAGTCCTGGCTTTTTTTCTTCAAATGAAAGCCTTTTACTAGCAGAAGACTCACAACTGGCATCTGGCTTTTTTTTTTTTTCCCTTCCCATTTTCATATTTAGTCATCGGATCATCAGCTATCAGCAGAAAAGGAGATCAATTATTTGTTTAACAGATAACAGGCTGTGATTTCGTTAGCACATTAGCGCATTAGCAGATCTCCGATTTAAAAAAAAGTTTTCTAATAAAACACAACAGATGCAGGAAAAGAGAAATTATTTATATATATATATATATATATATATATATATATATATATATATATATATATATATATATATTTGTTTTTTTTCTTTTGTTTTTGGCTAATGATGCACATTAGCCTCGCTGTATCAGGCAACACGTCACTGTCATTTTCAAAACAGTTACTGTAGCAAGCTAGCTAACACATGCTAAGCATACCATAATAACGTAAATTCTTAACCTTCAAACAATTTCGAGAGGATTTTATTTTCTTTTTGTATTTGGCATTCAAATTAGTCACTGCTAATGCTATCTAGCAGACTAACGTTGCTAGCTGAAATGAACCAAAGAAGAATTTTAGATTTTATGTACAGTTTAAAGGTTTGTAGTATAAGCTAGCCAGTTACATTGGCTAGCTGGACCGGTTCTTACGTGCTTTAATAATATTAAAGTTTAAAACTACACTAACACTAGGCAGCTAGCTAACACAAGCTCGAACAAGCACGTTCTGTAACTTTTACTGCTGATAATGTTTATAGGTGCCCAGCTAATTATGTCATATGGCAAAATGACTGAATTTATTAGCATTTTTTTGTTTTGTTTGTATAAATCAATTTCTGGCTAGTTAGCTAAAACAAACGGCTCTAACGCTATGTCTGACATTGATGCTCATAATTCATAGAATGAACACGACCTAATGTGGCATTCTGTTTTGTCTGCCGCTGATATTTGTCCCCCGTGTGTGTGTGTGTGTGTGTGTGTGTGTGTGTGTGTGTGTGTGTGTGTGTGTGTGTGTGTGTGTGTGTGATGAAAAATAAGCCAAAACTGTTTGGTTTAAATTATCCATTTATCTTCCCTTGATTGTGGTTTTGTAACCATGTGTATTATCAGCATTTTAGCCAGCAATTACATATTATTTTGCTTTAAAACCTAAAATAAATGTTCTCAAAAAATGTTCTCTTCAGAGAGCTTTGGTCAACAAGGACAGTTTTGTTCTCTAATGTTCGCTAATTTTATTTTACTATACTAAATGGTATAAAGTCCAGTCATGTTATCTGGTTGATTTTATTAACAGTGAAGATTCTGTGTAAATGAAATTCTTTCTGTATATGAAACACTGGAAGACCTTTTAGAAATCCAGTCAGTTTTTTTTTTGTTGTTTTTGTTTTTTAGATTGAGAAATCTATCAGGTTAGCATTAGTTAGTAATCATGTACACTTTAATCCTGTCAGAATTTCCGGCTAGTTAATATTATTATTAATTTTATAAACCTATCCAATAAATCTGTTTGGTTAGCTGATCATGCTCACTGATCCTAGTCATCCAAAATAGTGCTTTTAAATGCTAAGCTTTACACTTAGCACAATGCTAATGTTTGTCAGCTCTGAGGTAAGTACGGCAGATTTTATTTTTCTTTCTTATGGCGATTTTAGACGCTCGCAGATGGACGCCACCAATCAGCAGCTCATTATTGTACTGAAACGCAACTCATCTGTGTGCACTAATGAGCTGAAATGAGGGTTTGTTCATCATCTCTTTCACTCCGTCATTCCTTTTTCTTTCCTCTTTCGTTCTTTCTTTCATTCTTTCTTAACTCCATCCCCGGTTGTGATGTTGATGTTGGTGAGCTCTGAAATGTCACAGACAGTGTTTTATCCCTCAGGAAAAAGCACTCGCTGTTTTCTCCATCATGCTACACACAGAGAGAGAGAAAGAGAGAGAGACAGAGAGACAGAGGGGCGGATAGAGAGAAAGGAAATCTGATGAGTGTGTTGTTGTTCTCCGCAGGGTCCCATCGAGAATGATGTGGTGATCCACGTGGCACTTATCGCCGAGAGTCAGAGGTACAGCCATCTCTCTGATGCTTTCTCTTTTATTTTTTTTTGCTCGTTCTTTACATCTCTATTTCTTTTTATCCAAAATTATTGGCACCCCTTTGAAAACAAACCAAGCATACAAGACAGGCCTGTGTGTATCCAGTTGTTTTGTTTTACTTTCCAAATCCAGCATTAGAAACCTAAGAAACACTTTGAATTTCTTTTTCTTTTTTTTCCAGCACAAAACAGGTAAATAATTCCTCATTAAAATATTGACTCATTTCTAATTGTTTCCGTCTACACACAAAGCCTGAGAATCAAGTATTCATGAATCCAAAAAATGAAATAAAAATGCCACTGCAGGACATTTCAGCATGAGCCAAGTCGAGTTGCTCTGTTCATAAAAGATCCGCATGCACAGAAATTAATGTTCGGTGATTCAAATGTTCTCCAGTTGCAGTGCCGGGAAAATTTTGCTTTGTTTATTTGTTTCGTGATTTTTTTTTTCCCCCTTCTTTAAAAAAACACACAGTGATTATAATAGCAGTGTTTTAGGCACTAAAAAAGAATCTGTAATCTGTTCTTTTGCTAACCTCCAAGTAGACTGACTACTGAGTCATTGTTTATACATGCATTCAAGATCGGCGTTTTCAGGATCGTTCATTTTGAAATGAAAAGTGGAGAATTAAGGGAGAGATGTTCTGTCTTGTTAAAATAGAAAATAGAAATGCAAGAATACCAGACAATGAATCATACTTTAAGCTTAAACGTGTGTGTGTGTGTGTGTGTGTGTGTGTGTGTGTGTGTGTGTGTGTGTGTGTTAGGTTGCAGGTTTTCTTGAACACGTACGGCATTCAGACTCAAACCCCTCAGCAGGTGGAGCCCATTCAGATTTGGCCTCAGCAGGAGCTTGTGAAGGTACTTTACACCTTTCATGGTACATTCATTAATCAACGCAGGAGATGAGCTCACATGATCAATTTAACAGCCACACGCAAATCCGACAAAAAGTGCAAACTTAAAGGTAAGTGATAGTTAAAGAGTGATCAGTCTACACACTTCCGAATCAGACCAATGTTTATAAACCATATCTTTTGGTTATTTAATTTAAAATCTCGAGACAGAAATATATGTGGTTCTTCACTTCACACTCTGCCGCATCAAGATGTTGAATACTTTTTCCTGTAACGCAAGACCATGTGCCTAAGTGCTTTTTATTTTCTCTTACAAGACAGCAATTTGCAGTTTTTTCAATGAATTTTGAATAAATATCTCTTTGCACAAATTTTCACCAGAGCATCCATTACATATTTTAGAAAAAATATCTTTATTCACATCTACATTCAAGAGCTGCTACTGTAAAAACCACCAAAGCATTTATATAAATAATTATATAAATGATTTGCAGCTATGCTCCAGTCAGAAAATGATTCTGATCAATCATGAGTGTGTGTCGAATGAAAACCTTTAACGTAAATTGAAGCATGTTATATTTGTATTTGCCAAATTAAAAAGGTATTGAGCAGTTGCGCGTCTTCGCCGAGAGAGCTGATAATAGTGGGTGTTCATTTTTATTGGGAAAGACGTTCAGTCAGATATTCCGATAGCAGGCTGTATATCAGTGGCTGGAATTCAGGTTAATGATTACCCAGGACGTTAGCCTGCTAATTATCCTCTCAGTCATAAGCACTGAGTCTTAAGGAGTCAAACTTCTCTCACTTCATCTCCTCTGCACTGTAGAGTGGATTGACTGTGGATTTGCTCTCATGTGTACAGTTCAAAGCGAAGGTTTGTGTCTCCCTAACTTTCTGGGTGAAATGCAGTCTGTCTCATTAAGAAGCAAGCAACACCTGTCGTACTCACAGAAAACTCCACATCTCCTACTTATAGAAAACCCCACACTTGTCCATCTTCTTTTACTTCTTATTTAACTTCCGGCTTCTCCAATTAGGGGTCGCCACAGCGGATCATCCGTCTCCATACCCCCCTGTCCTCTACATCTGCCTCTTTCAAACCGACTACCTGCATGTCTTCCCTCACCACATCCATAAACCTCCTCCTTGGTTTTCCTCTTTTCCTCCTTTGTGGTGGCTCCATCCTCAGCATTCTCCTACCGATATACCCCATGTCCCTCCTCTGCACGTGTCTTATCCGTCTCAATCTCGCCTCCCTCACCTACAAAATGTCCTACATGCGCTGTCCCTCTAATAAACTTTTTTCTAATCCTGTCCATCGTTGTCAGTCCCACTGAAAACCTCAACATCTTCAGCTTTGCTACCTCCAGCTCCACCGCCTGTCTTTTACTCAATGCCACTGTCTCTAAACCATACAACATCGCAGGTTTCACCACAGTCCTATAAACTTTCCCTTTTACTCTTGCAGATACTCTTCTATCACAAATCACTTCTGCCACTCTTCTCCACCCACTCCACCCTGCCTGCACTCTTTTCTTCACTTCTCTAACACACTCTCCATTATTTTGCACTGTTGACCCCTTAGGTACCTGAACTCCTCCACCTTCACCACCTCTTCTCCCTGCAACCGCACCACTCCACTTACTCCTACTGACTTTCATTCCTTTTCTCTCATCACAATATCATTTGCAAATATCAGACTCCTGTCTGACCTCATCCGTCAACCTGTCCATTACCACTGCAAACAGGAAAGGGCTCAGAGCCGATCACTTTACTGCTGTCACACTGTCCTTATACATGTCCTGCACCACCCTTACATACTCCTCTAACACACCTGAATTCCTCATACTATACAACAGCTCCTCTCTCTCCACCCTGTCGTATGCTTTCTCTAAATCCACAAGCGCACAATGTAACTCCTTCTGACCTTCTCTATACTTCTGTATCAACATTCTCAAAGCAGATAATGCGTCTGTTGTGCTCTTCCTCGGCATGAAACCATACTGTTGCTCACAGATGGTCACCTCTTCTCTCAGCCTGGCTTCCACTACTCTTTCTCATAACTCCATGGTGTGACCGATCAACTTAATTCCCCTGTAGTTGCTGCAGGTCTGCACATTTCCCCTATTCTTAAAGATCTGTACCAGCACATACTTTTCCATTCCTTAGGCATCCTCTCGCCTTCCAGAATCGTGTTGAACAATCTGGATAAAAACTCCACTCTTTCCTAAACATCTCCATGCTTCTACTAGTATACCATTTGGACCAATTGACTTTCCACTCTTCATCCTTTTAATAGCTGCTCTCACTTCCTCCTTACTAATTCACTTCCTGCTTCACCTGCTTCCTGCTTCACCACATCATCCAACCTTCTCTCTCTCTCTCATTTTCCTCATTCATCAAAGTACTCCCTTAATCTTCTTGACACGCTCTCCTAATTAGTCAACACATTTTCATCTGCATCCTTTATTGCTCTAACTTTCAGCACAAATAGCTTCTCATATGCCTTTTTTTCCCAAGCTTTTGAAACATCCATTTTGGCCTGCTTTCGCATCTCCTTGTGTTCTTGCCTACTTTTCTCATCGTTTTGCCAACCTCTTACTCCTCATTCTTTCCTGTACTTCCTCATTCAACCACCACATCTGTCATTTCACCACCAAGTACCTTCTTATCTCTTTTGCTTATCACTTCTGCAGTAGTTGTCCAATCATCCAGCACCACTTAACCACCACCGAGCCCCTGTTTGACCTCTTCCCTGAATCCCACACTACAGTTTTCACCATCTTATTCTTTTATCAGCCCTCACTCTCCTCCTCTTTCTTCACCTCCAAAACCATCCTATAGAACACCATCCGATGCTGTCTAGCTACACCATCATCTGCCAACACCTTACAGTCCCTAATCAAATCACACATGTCCCATTCATGGAAAAGCCCACACCTGTCCCACTCACAGAAAACCTCACACCTGTCCCACTCATAGAAAACCTCACACCTGTCCCACTCACAGAAAACCTCACACCTGCCCTACTCATCAAAAACCCCACACCTGTCCCATTCATAGAAAACACCACACCTGTCCCATTCATAGAAAACACCACACCTGCCCTACTCATCAAAAACCCCACACCTGTCCCATTCATAGAAAACACCACACCTGCCTCACTCATCAAAAACCCCACACCTGTCCCACTCATAGAAAATTCCACACCTGTCCCAGTCATATAAAACACCACACCTGTCTCATTTAAAAGCAAGTCCAAAACTGTCCCACTAATCGAAAACCCCACACTTGTTCCAACCTAGAAAACCCCATGTCTTTACCACTCAAGGACAAGCCAACACCTGCCCCACACACTGAAAAGCCTAATCCTGTCCCATTTAAAGACACTCTCTTTAACCAAAAAAACCCAAACTACTGTGCCACACAGACACGCCAATATCTTTATTATATGCTCTACTACAGGGCACTTGTTCCACCTTAATATATCCAAATCTATCACAGATGTCCTTTATGTGTCTTAATCAGATCCACCCTCACTGATACTCTCCTTCTCTACTTTTACCAGTCTAATAAAACACTATCATTTCTGTATTTCTTTGCAGTTTTTCAAGAACAAGGTTTTGTGTGTGTGTCTGTGTTTCTAGGTAGCAAGGGTTTTTTTTGTGCGTTTGTGTCTGCATATGTATCTGTGCGTGTCTGCGTGAGACGTGCTAAGCTAAAAGTCTCAGATACACACAGCTCCATCTAGTGGTGCTATAATATCATTACAAATTCTGACAGCATACACACCAAGCAAAAGAGACACACACTCACACACAAAGGTTTCCCTGCAGAGATATGACGACAGAATATAGATTTTATACAGCAGTGAGGTTCAAAACGAGTATCTCCTTCCCCTTGCTGCTCTTTTCTCTCTGTCCATTTCTCAATTTCTGTGTCCTTCATTTTGTCTCTTCTTTTTTTTTTCTCTCTCTTCTTCAGTCTTTCTTTTGTCTGTGTATGAAATGTATGTAGTATAAAGGCAGTATGGAGTTTAGATATAAAACAGCAGGTATGACTTCTCTGATCACCGATACGAGTGATATCACTGAAAGAAAAGATGAGATCTGAGCAGAGAGAGAAACAGAGAGATAAGATGTCTCTGAGGAAGGGAATGTTAATCTGCACATAGCCAAGATGGCTGACACATGGATCCTGCAGTCACATGAAGCAAAACTTGTGCACGTCATCAGAAAAATGTAAATAGTGGAGGCAGTATGCCACATCGTGTCTCCAGCTGACTAAACAAACCTTTTTGTTTTGTCTCAAAATCCATGCGTCTCTATTGTAGACCGTAAATGACTACAAACACAAGTCGTTTTCTATTTAGCTTCATGTTTGAAGTTTAAAAGCCCATTTCTATTCTAGCAAAAGCTCCATATTATGTACCATAAGGTCAGGATTATTATTATTTTTAAATTCTTTTGTAATATGGTTCATGACAACAATCATGACAACAGCCTAAAGTTTCAACACTGTTTTGCATGAAATAAAGGTTTTACAGTACATTTTTATTATGGGATGGACAGGGATGTTTTGACCCTAACATGAAATTAATCAGACACCACTATTACATGCAGTACACCTGTGCTTTCAGGTCTTTTAAAGCTGAAAGAAGGTCTTTGTGCAGGTGAATTTTTGTAAAACTCTATATTTTTCTGCTGAAAATGATTTTGTCTTACTACAGAATGTGTGGGTTTGTGTGCTGCATTCTTCGCCTTAATCGATTTCTATATACAACTGCAGATTGTACAGTGTGTATCATGCAGAGCGTACACATGCTGTGTGTATGTGTGTGTGTTTCCAGGCATATCGTTTCCTGGCCATCAATAAAAAGCTCGGTTTAAGTGGGCGTCCGGAGAGACCGGTGGGCTGCATCGGGACCTGTAAGGTACACTCTCAATCACACATGTACACACACGTATACACACACAAATACACTGGTCTATTGGCTTCATCTCCTGAAGCTGTACTACAGAAAAAGCAGTGTACAGTTGACAGTGAGACGGACGCAGCCGTTTCTTTTTCTGGAAGCGGTTGTCACGGCAACAATAAAGCACCGCCTATCCTACACATGTTCAGAGCCCCTCTGAAGCCGCTTTGCTTAGAGGAACACTGTAGAAGGTGAAAGAATCCATCACTTTTCAGCTCTGTTCAACTTGTTTTAAGCATTCTGCCAGATTATTAAAATATAGGACACAAAAAGACATCATGAGGATGCTAAAGTTTCCCTAAACATAAATACATACAAACCTGATTTAGGGGCGGACCTGGAGAATAGATTTCCGTGGTGTCACTAAATAAGCTTCATCACTGTGGACCAATCACGTCTAGAATGAGAGATTTAAGTCATGGAAACGATACAATATACAATATTATGGGTTGTTACAGTAACACCAAATTACATGCTATGTAGTTTAATTAATATACACTTAGCTAGCTAGTTAATCAAGTTACCTAATAGTAATTATATTAAGCAGTTAGGGATGAACATGGGTGGGTTTCCTTATTTACATATTCATGCATATTCTTCCCTGGAGGGTCATAGAAAATTTTTATATATTGTTTTCTATATTATCAGATTTATCGGATCCTGGGGAAGACTGTAGTGTGTTACCCCATTGTTTTCGACCTCAGCGACTTCTACTTGTCTCAGGATGTTATGCTGCTTATCGATGACATCAAGGTGAGCTGTACTGATGTCACACTATGTCAAACATACAGGTCTTAAACGCTGTTCAAGAAACTTTCAAACAGATTTTTAGAGATTTGTGTGTTTGTGTGTGTTTACGTACAGAACGCCCTACAGTTCATTAAGCAGTGCTGGAAGATGCCAGGACGCCCTCTGTTTCTCGTTCTCATCAGAGAGGATAACATCAGGTACGACTTGCTCCATAACAACTTTGCAATTGCATTTAATATCCTTTAACTGTTTAATGTCTTTTTGTGTTCTATAGGGGGAGCCGCTTCAACCCTGTCCTGGACATGCTGGCCTCGTTCAAGAAGGGTAACATTGGAGGGGTCAAAGTTCACGTCGACAGGCTTCAGGTCAGCTCCTGACACTAATTTTTTCACAGAAACAATGTCCAGATAGATATGAGGAAATTAGATGTTCAGAAGTAACAAAGTTTTCATAGCAATATAAAAAGAACAGATATGCATTTATATACTGTATAATATCTTTAATATACAAGTGATTTATTATTGTCAAAATATGAATGTGATAATGAATCCTTTTTTATACTCTTTTGATATTTGTCAGCTGTAATTGTGTAAAACTGAACTCCTTGTTTCTTAATCAAATGAAAAAATGAATAAACAAATAATGAATGAATGAATGAATGAATAAATAAATAAATACATAAATAAATACATAAATACATTCACTGATTAAGATAAATATTGTAGATATAAGACTATGATGCTGTTTGTATTTCTAAATGTAACTAGTACAGTGTATTCAGTGTGTGTGTGTGTGTGTGTGTGTGTGTGTGTGTGTGTGTGTGTGTGTAGACTCTAATCTCTGGAGCTGTGGTTGAGCAGCTGGATTTTCTGCGTGTCAATGAGGCAGAGTAAAAACCAGAACTTAACATTCATAATTACATATTATTAATAATAATTATTATTTAAACATTTTTAAAAATCGTCAGCAGTGATGTGTTTCTTGTGTAACAATCTCCGCTTTGTGACTCGTGTTTCTCCTCCTTAAAGGATTCCCGAGTTTAAGAGTTTCGAGGAGCTGGAGTTGCCCAAACACTCGAAGGTGAAGCGTCAGGCGAGCACACCGAACGCCTCAGACCTCGAGCAGCAGCCCGAGATCGACATCGACGAGTGGAGGAACAAACCCACAAATGAGATCCTTCAAAAGTTCAATGTGAGTTTCACATTAGTGATTAAAGTGATGTAGGTCCATCTCGTACACCATGTAAAGTGTGTGTGTGTGTGTGTGTGTGTGTGTGTGTGTGTGTGTGTGTGTGTGTTTTCCTGTCAGGACTGTGTCTGTCTTGCCAGCCAGGCGCAGCTTGCTAGTATTCTCCTGAAGAAAGAAGGTCCAGACTTCTTCAGCAGGGATGGTACCAATACACACACACACATGCACACACACACACACACACACACACACACACACACACACACACGTGTATATATATACACACACACACATGCGCACACAAATACTGAAGTAAATAAAATAAAAGTAAACAATTAAGTGGGTCTAAATATGTTACTTTAAGGTGCTTTAAAAATTAAATAATTATGTTTATCTAATCTGTAAAAAAAAAAAAGAACATTTTTAACTAGTTTTATGAACAATAACAATATTTAAACTAGTTCATTACTTAAAGCCGGGGGTTTTTATACAAAAAAAAACATAAAAAAACCATCTTATGACCAATCAGATTTCTAGAATTTATATAATATAAGTTGATATCGTGTCTCATCTTGTTTTTCTGTTTTGCGTCTGCAGAGTACCTGAAGTCTGAGCTGGAGCGGATCTACAGGAGAGCAGGGAGCAGGAAACTCTGGTCAGATTTCATTTCTTCACTTCACACAACAAAACACACACTCTAACTACTTCTAAATTCTCAGAACCTTAATTAAATTATTCAGCCAAAAGTATGTGCCCTGAACATTCTAGTCTTATCCAGATTTATTCCAGATAAAAAACCTCATATGGGTGTAAGGGGTCAGGGGTTCACACACCATGCTGTACCTTTGGCCATTTAGTGTATTTCAAATTGTTATTCTTTATAGTCACAGATCTGAACTTTATAAACTGAACATTCGAAGAGCTTCCACCAAAGGACATAGTCACAAACCAGCTTTACTATTTAAATCCATAAATACAATAAAATCTCAATAAAATCTGATACCATTGCATCCTGAGCAAGTGTATTAGCTAATTATGTTTTTATGTACTTAATACCTTCATTAGTGCTTAAAAAAAAAATAATAATGATAATTACTAGAAGGTTTGTATCAGATTAACTTCAAAACCTATGAATAGGAAATATTCTAAATAATAAATACTTTACTTTTTACAGAATTTCACCGCATTAAACGTGTAAATAAAATAATTTATTTGTAAAGTGGAACAAAAATGGTCCATTGAGATTGCTTGGTATTTTTTTGGTCAAATCTATTCATTGATTTATTTGATAATGGATATAAAAAGCTTATTAATATCAATGAATATATATAAAAAAAATAAGCACCTGTTCATATAAATGGAAATGAACCACTGGCTTTGAATTCTATCCAAGAGAAAGTGTCTCCATGCACTTATTCGTAAATTGAATAAATAACTAAATAAATAACATTTATTGTCGGTTTAATTAATTGAGCTTATCAGATGTGCTGCAGCGGTAAATCACAAATATTTAATTAATAACACAGGGGGCGGCGGGGCAGCAGCATGCTGTTTCCACGTATTTAAAAGTACCTTGTTTGTTCTTTTTTTGTCTTTTTTTATTGAAATCTCCTGTAAAAATCCATTCATTTTTTTACGACATGTTAACTCGCTGTAGGATGGCGGTGCGTTGCGCAGCAGCCGCTATGCAGAAGTTCGCCAGTTCTATAGCTCCCCATATAACGACCCTGTTGGTCCATGGTAAACAGGTAACGTGCTGTCCGAGTGCCTCTGCTGCTGCATGCTTTATTATATGTATCTGTCCAATCTGTGAGTTAAACATCACCAAGTTTTACATTAACAGGGAGCACGCTTCACTGATGAGCTGTAATGATGATGATGATGATGATGATGATGATGATTCAATTACACAATAATTTACATACTTTGTTATAGGGGACTTAATATTAAATCAGTAGCTGAAGCTAATAATAACAGACCTGCCAACATTTTGTGCGTTTGCACTCAGTTAGTGTACTTTGATACCACTTTTTATAATGAGCTAAAGTGACGTGCAAATCTGGAGTTATTTAAATGAATTCTGTAGGTGGCTCTGAAGGGGAAGACCCTCAGTGCACTTATTAAAAATATTTTGGTTTAAACTTTTTTTTTTATCTAAATGCTGTTTTTCTTTAGTAGTCTTATATTTAACATTTATGTAAAGAGTCTCCAGTGTCAGCACTTTTTAACACATTAATGGTGCTTTGGGAAGTTTTCCAGCACTAGAAAGATGTTCCCAGTTTACGCTCTGTGGTATATTGGTTAATTGACTGACTGTTTTTTTTCTCCCTGGAGAAACAGAGATTCAGAGAGACCTACTGTTGAGGGAATGACTACAGCAAGAACAGGAACCAACTTCAATCTCAGTCATTCAACAACATAAAATCAAACTATATACGTTAAAAAACGCGTGACTCGTGTAGACGTGTGGTTTTTCCTTATGTATAAAATATTCAAAAATATTCAGCAAATTTAACTTTTTAATCAGGAACCACAGGTTATTGCTATTTTGTGTTGGCAGCTCTGAAATAAAAAATATAATCATAATAACAATACATTTATTGAGTATTTAGCAATAATTCAAAGTAATTTTTTTATTCTGTTTAAAAATTCACCAAAAAATTTTTTAAATCTGCAGTCAAGTAAAAATTTATGAAGGAAGTAATGGAGGGATCAAGGAATGGCCAAAAAGGTTTTAATTTGACTTAATGCAATCATTTCTTTTTAATTGAATGTAACTTTATTAATACAAATCATTTTTGTCTTTTTCATTTAGTGAAGTGTGTTCAATGTTGTGCTGAACTTCACAACCTCACCCCATCCCCTTTGCTCGTTTTAATATAATTTATTACATTTTTTAATTTGAGAGAGAGAGAGAGAGAGAGAGCTGGGCGATATAGAAAAGATATGAGATCGATATTTTAAGGAAAATACTTTAATAACAAAAATGTGCTAACAATCAGGAGTACATGGTTATGATTTCCTTTTTTTATAATGAGCCTCAGTTTATTATCCAAGAAGGATTGAGTTTTTGTGTGAGATTACATATTATATTATGTTACATAAAAGTTTAATTAAATTATATAATACATAAAAAAATAAAGAAATAGGTACAGCGATAAACCAAACCACAGAACAACAATCGCCGCCTCCTGTTTTCTGCTCTAAATGTGCTCAATTATATATTTTTTCATAAAAAAAATATAATTAGTGCCACTTATTCATCGTGTGTAAATTGAGATTATCGCCCAGCTCTGAGTGGATGTGTCTACTACAGAAAGCACAAATTTCACAAATCACCTCAATTAGTGAACATTAAAATACCTATGCTAGGGACTTTTATACGATTTAAAGGTGTCATTTGAGAATTATTCATTGAGACTCCGTAACTGTTGGACTTGATTTCCCACTGCACGTTTGTCATTCAGCACCGCTTCCTGTCTGAGGGACAAACCTGAGCCTGCTAATGGCTCATTGTGACTGCACGCTGTGTAGGGAGCGCTCGTTAATTTAGCCGGTTATTGAAATTCTCGCATGGTTGAGCGACTAGACGGAGGGACATAGGGACAGCGAGCAGCCTGTGATGGTGGTGGAAATAATAACAGCTCATAGGAAAGCTTTCAGGAGGTTCGAATCATTAGTGTTCCGATGCTGTTTCTTGCACCAAACCAGTCGCAGGTTATATCAGGACTAGCGAGCACAACGTCGTGAAGTTTACGATCTACAGTTGGGCTCAATTTTGCTAATTATGCTGAAAGTTAGTCACGGTTAGAAATGCCACGTTTTACTGAAAGCTTGAGTATCAGCTGATAATGATACCCATCAGATTTTTTCCCCTAAAAACGCTACTTCAGAGACGGATGATCCGCTGTGGCGAGGAAGAAGCCAAAAGAAGAAGAAGAAATATATAATCATTTTTTTTTTGTTTAATATATTTTTTAATTCCACTTCCTTTGCAAATATATTTAAAATAAAAATTTTATTATAAAAATCAAAATTATACATATTATAATTACAAAATTATATAAATTATATTATAGATTATATACATATATGCAACAGATGCAGAATCCAAAGTCATCTTTGGCCTATTTGTTTGATTCTGGGTATCTGATCACTGCTGTCTCGTCTTCCAGTATTAAAGACTTTCACGAGTTTAAACTTTCACGTAAATTAATATCTCATTCTAGCGTTCCACTTTCACAATTTCCTGCTGTTTTAAGGCCTGATGTTTTCCTGTTCAGCCGTTCAGAGCTGTGAGTGTTAACCCGTGTGGGATGATGTGTTTCTGTTCACCAGGTCCGTTGTACGTCTCGCTGCCAGTCTCTTAACTAAGCTAGTGGACAGCCTTGCTCCGAGTATTACTAGCATTTTAGTGCATGGCAAGCAGGTAAGTGGGAACCGAGGTCAGGAGGCCAAAGAACGAAACGTTTCAAACTTTCTAGTGGTAGAAATTGTAGAAAGATTTCTTCTATAACTTCTTAAAAAATGAATAAATAAAAACATTTTAATGTTCACTGATCATTTGTGTGTTGTTCATGCATTTATTTTTCACTTAACTTTCAAAATTGCATGATTCAATTAAATAAATCTCTAACAGTCTCTACACTGCTAACCCAGAATATCACACTGTTAATGTAACTGCTGGATTGTTGTTAGGGGTGAGATGATATGGCGACGAGGGTGAGGTGTTGGTGTACAGTAGAAAAATGAGCAAGATAGCACAGAGGGATATTACAAAATCAGCTAAGTCATTGTGCACTGTACTCTCCATTCAAAAATGTGCTCTCTTTTTCTAAACACTACAAATGTGTGAGCTGACTAGGGGTTACACTAGGATTTGTTCTGACTTTCTTTTTCAGCACATACATTGGGCCTCATTTATCAAGCACCATGTGTAAAAGCTGTTATGGCCAAACCCAAATAAAAATTGTACAGGTTACGAATATACTGGAGTTTTTCTTCGTTTATTTTTAGCCACCCTGCCAATAAAGCTCCATAAAAGACAAAGCTTAGAGGAAAATGGCAGGTAAATGGTTAAAGAGCACCTCCTGAGTGTGCTATGCAGTAAATATTACAGTAAAGCAGCTCATCCACTGCGGATACCACAGACACACAGTAACTCCACCTCCTTTTATAGATTTAAAAAACTAATTTTATTTATCTATATTTATGCTTCCATTTCAAGTCATTAGTATGAACCATTTAACTTGCACAAAATGTTTATTATATAGGTGTGTAGTTTTGAGGATCGAAGTAACTTGAGCGTTTATAAAATCACAGGAACTCATTGACAGTTTGAGTTCGATCAGGGTTATATCAGTGATTACCCTGGTATATAAACTTATTTAGACTCTGTACTGAAACATTTATCCCCAATTAACAGGATTTCTATAGTTTAATTGTTACTGTGAATTATTTATGAATACATTTGTTGATATCCAGCAGGATAAATGAGGCCGAATATGGAAACTATGCAGTATAAAGGTCTGTTTTTGTGCTGAAAGATTCATTTAGCTGATTACAGTAGATTCATCAGGCCTTGAGATTCTATTTACATTCTCTTGTTAGTTCTATTTATTTTATATCACATAACAGTACAAAGTTGACTGATTCATTCTCTGGACAGTAAAGAAACATTCTGCAGTTTTGAGAAAAGAAAAAAGTTTGTGTGTATGTGTGAAAGAGAGAGAGAGAGAGAGAGAGAGACTATTAGAGATGAATCACCATAGCAATATATGGTCCCACCCCTATACAGCACAGATTAGATATATGTGTATATTATTTACTATATACTGTACATTCTCTGATGTGTCCTGTGCTCTCTCTATTCCAACTCCAACCACTTATTATTTATTTATTTATTTATTTATTTACATTCCCAGCTTTATACCAATTCAGGCCTCTTTCTTCCCTTCTGGTAGTCTTGCATTGATTTTATTAGAATGAATCTGCACTGGAGGATGGAGTCTGTCTATAGATTGTGTTCCTAAAACTGTTTTATTGGTTTAATAGTCTGAAACATAGTTTTGTTCTGAAATTGGGTCAGTCTACATCGCCAGCGGAGGTCTGAGCCATGCAGGCTGTGGTGCTTAAGCCTTAGAGACGAGACATACAAAAATAAAAAAGGGATCAAGACCTTCTGTGGGTTTTTATGCTCACAAATCTACCTGCTTTGTGTTTTGCACAAATTGCAGGTCACGGGGTTGAATTTAAAAGCGCTCATGCTAGAATAGTAAAACGCTGACGTGCTGACACGCTTTATTCAAATGAAGAAAAAATACATAGTTTAGCAGGGGGGAAAAAAAATCGTTTGGCTTTTGCAAGGTTTTTATCAGTTAGGTGCAGAATTCGTTTGGAGAAATCAGACGCATCAGAGCATGGACGTAATGACACGTGATAATCGTTTGCATGCTACCCACTTGTTTTTTTTGCTGTACCAGGTGACTCTGGGTCTTTTTGGACATGATGAGGAAGTGATCTCGAACCCGCTGTCTCCGGCCGTCATTAAGGACATTATTTACAGGAAGTGCAGTCCTCATGGTGAGCGAGAAGCCGTACTGCAGCAGGAGCTCGTCATCCACATCGGCTGGATCATCTCTAACAGCCCCGAGCTGTTCAGTGGCATGCTCAAGATCCGCATCGGGTAACAAAGCGCCGCTGTAAACCGGTCCCGCTCATTAAACAACCCACTGCATTAAAACTTTAAACGACTCATTCACAGCCCAAGCAAACTGCATGACATCGAAAAGAACCGTTTCTAGTTACACCACAGCCACGTCTTTGCATGGTGTTTTTTTAACAGCAGCACTGACAGTGTTTCAGCTGTAACTCCAAAGATTTATATTATTGAGCTGTTGTTCTAAAACCTATGTGCGTTTATTTATGGAAGGAGTCTCCAGTGTTAGCACTTCTATGTAAAAGCTACATGTTTTTTTTTTAATATTATAAAACATCGTCAAAATCAGTCTACTGTGGAATAAGAGAAAGAAAGTGTAACGCAGTTATAGGAGAATAATAAACCTCAGTGTACTCACAATGTCTCTGCTGCATAACAGTAGCGGATTGTTGATTATTTTATTTAACAGGTCGAGACACAGTGATATTTTTTACCTTTAAATTAATGAAAAGTTTTACATGCATCGTATTTTTCTCCTTAGTTTGTGTCAATTGCATCAGTCATAGAGGTGTTATGCAGTTAGATGGTTATAATGTGCAAAAATATAAAGTAATGAGCAATGGTATGTACCACGGTGAGAATAAGTGATGGTTTGTTTAATAGTGTGAATAAGAATTTATTATTTTTTGTTCAGGTGGATTGTCCAGGCCATGAAACACGAGCTGAAGATCCGTGCAGGAGACATGCCAACACAGGACATCTACCAAATGTCACCTAGCGATGTAAAACAGCTGCTGTTAGACGTGCTTCAGCCTCAGCAGAACGGCAGGTGAAAAACGTAAACCTCGATCATAAAGCACGGTCGTCCGCTAAAATGAAACTTTTCATGATGAACTCGGGTCAAGTTCAGTATGACCATGAACACAGAATCTTCTTAAAATTCAAAATATTTCCTCTGCTCGGGTCCTAGATTCATGACTTGTGCACGTGTTCCTGGTTTTTCATTCACGCATGGTTAAAAACTTATCGATCACGTTTTTCAATGTGACACCATCTGGTTCTTTTTTCCTTTATATCCCTGCTAGTTTATTCATCATAATAATGACATGTCATGTCTGGAGCACTTTAATTACAATTTTCCCCAAAGTTTATGAAGGTTACTAATTAATTTTGCTGAACAAATATTGGCTCAGCTTCGTTTCTCTTCAGCGTAATGGAATTTGACTGTATCTTTCAGCCTGTCAGTCGCTTTAAACTGCGTGGAAATGTTCTACTGTTCTATACTTTTCAGGAAATTTACTACCTGTGTGAATACATTAACCCTGCTGAAATGAACTATTTTGTGAGGGTTTGGTCAAAGTACCAAATTTTCCTCTATTTATATATATATATATATATATATATATATATATATATATATATATATGTATGAAGGTTAGTAAAAACATGATATAAATAAAAACTTAATTTTTTTTTATATCAGGTCGTGTCTGAATCGACGTCAGATTGATGGATCTCTAAATCGTACGCCGCTAGGGTTTTACGATCGCGTCTGGCAGATTCTGGAGCGGACGAGTAACGGCATCATGGTGGGAGGCCTTCACCTGCCTCAGGTAAAATCCTCGATGTTCCATTAGAAAAAGGCTTATAGCTTTGTTACAGTTGTTTTAAGGGATACTATGTAATTAAGCATTTTGACATTATTATCCATGAATAATTTATAGAATAATGCGTAATCAAGTCAGATTCTTTTGTACATCATCTTCAACTTTTTGGAACTTCTTGGTTTCTCAGCTGAAGTTTGATGCAGCATCCATTCAGAATTTTGTGCACATAAAGCAGTTGTGTTCTTGGTTAATAATGCACATTCCAATGGCAAAGTTCACAGGCATTGATGTATTACAAGAATACAGACCGAATCGGTTAAATAATTGATATGGGAGAGCTGGCTGTGAGTAACTGAGAGGGCAGTTACTTTTTGACATTGGGGATCTGGTTGTTGGGCAAATTCGTTTCTTAAAGAAAATAACTATACGTATATTTTTCTGTTTACTCCGGTTACATTTCATTCAATAATCTAAACACAGTCATCTCTGCAAATGTGGGGGCAAATTCCTTAGAAGTCTTCTGGTTTATGAACCTTCTAAGAATCTTGATTTAAAATAGCTTGCTGAACATTGTTATATATTGTATAACTGATTCTTTTTTATTATTGCTGATCTTCATTACACGCCACTATCCACTCTTTAGCAACCAACTCTGTCTGATATGACCATGTATGAAATGAACTTCTCCCTGCTGGTGGAGGATACGCTGAAGAACATTGTGCTGCCTGAATACAGACAGATCATTGTGGAGGTAAAGCCACAGGACTTGTTGAAATATTACAGGAAATAACAGTAAAGAGTATTTTGTGTGTAAATGTGCTTATTCTCTGGTACTCCCCAGCTCCTGATGGTGGTGTCTCTGGTGCTTGAAAGAAACCCTGAGCTGGAATTTCAGGAGAAAGTGGATCTGGATCGCCTAGTAAAAGAAGCCTTTGGTGATTTCCAGAGAGATCGAGGACGAGCTGATGCAGCTCAGAGTCAGGTGTGAAAGCTATCATCACAATCATCAGCAGTGCTTTCATCAACATCATTATCAATACCAATATCATCACTATCGCCATCCTCACCACTACTATTAGTATCACCAATATCATCACAATCTTTACCACCATTACCAGTTTCACATCAACCATCACCATCTCCTTTATCACAATCAACATCAATCACCAATGTCAATACCTTTACCACCGCTACCACCGCCACTATTCACATCATTACCATTATCAGCATCATCATACTCATCTGTATTCTCAACACTATCTCCATCACAGCTGTCAGCATCATCACAGCTATTACATCATAGGACAATCGTCACCATCATCACTATCATCACTATTATTAGTATTATGAACCACTCACACCATTCCAACTAACAACATCCATGTCTTTACCACCACCAGCACCATTACCACCCATACTACCACTGTCTCATCACTTTTATCACTCTCAGTTCCCACTAACACCATTATCACCATTACCACCCATACTACCACCATCACATCACCATTATTACCCTCAGTGACCACTAACACCATTACCATCAATACTACCACCATCACATCACTATCATCACCCTCAGTTACCACTAACACCATTATCACCACCAGTATCACCAATACCACTTATATAACCACTAACCTCTCACCATTATTACAATAGATGACCACGAACACCATTATCACCACCAAGATCACCATCAACACAACAATTACCACCAGCGTATTCAGAATCACTGCCATACATCAACATCATAGCCATCACCATTACCATTATCACCACTTTATCACGATCATCTCACAATTATCACATTCTGGTTATATTAATAATTATTTACAATTATTGACCATGTAAATAATATAATAATAATGATGATGATGATGACATTGATGTTACAGAAGGAGATGGAGGCGTTCTATAACACGCCTCCACTGGGGAAGAGAGGAACCTCCAGCTACCTGACTAAGGCCGTGATGATTCAGCTACTACAGGGGGAAGTGAAGCCCAGCAAGGACGACCCCTGCTCCGTCAGCTGAACACACTTTCATTTTTACCCTATTCTTTCTATCTTACTGCCTTTACATCTGTCTCTGTCTCTCTCTATCTCTCTTTATCTCTTTAACTTTTATCTTGCTCAACCATTTACATTTTGAAACTGTACTGTTACACTGGTTTGTTTTGTTCTTTTTTTTTTTTTTTTTTTTTTTAAAAGCCCAAATCTTGACGTCACCTCTTGACCATCTCATCCCACACCTTCCTCATTTTTTAGCTTCTCTTTAGTTTACACCACATAATGATTTAGTTTATTGATTTGGCCTCTGATGGGCCAGTTTACACCGCTAACAAAAGAAAATCTGTTATATTATAATAGTATAAAGCAAAATATTATCAGTAACCGCCATGAAAAGCAGGATTTTAGGAAGCATGTGTAGCAGAAATGTACAGCATCTGTACATACAGTTCCTTTGACTGTTGTTTCCGGTATGGCTCTGGCATCAGAATACTGTAAAATATTTACATTAAGATTAAAAGTGTAAGCGTTTCCTGGGAAACAATAAAAATAGGCTAAAGCGATTGAACTAACAGCACATCAAAGTGAATATAGTAGGAAAGAAATGGTTAATTGTAGTTACAATCATTTATTTATATGAAATATTGCGATAAGATTGTAATATGAGATTACGGGTGATACAATTTTAGCAATAGTTTTATTTACACACACTTTAAACACACTCAGACTTTTACCCTACACGTCTTACTCGTGTCTGCTGTATAAATTTGTCTGGTTTTTTTTCGCTTTGCTTCTATATGGTGGACCAAACGTGACAAAATGAAATACTAATTTAATGCTTATTATTTGTCATTAGTGGGGTTTTTTTTATTGTTTTATTTATACAGGAAAACAACATACCAGCAGTGAATTCAAAGAAATAAATTGTACAACTTTTACGATGCGATGATAAAGAACACGCTGAATATCTTCAGTATGCTGCTGTAAGTTAGATGTTGGAAGGGGTATCGTTTTTGGCACGTTTGGTCCACCATATATAAATCCACACTGGTACATCAGCAAGATTCTAAAAAACAAACACTGTGAACAGAAAAGTTCAAAGAACAGTTTTTTTTTTTATTCCTGCTTCCGCTAAAGGAATTTTCCATAGGATGTTAGGATATATGTATGTTTCTCCACGCTCTCTGCATGTGGATTTTCTGTTGCATGATGGTGATTTATATGTAAAACGGATCCATGAGATGTCTGAAGTTCAGCACTTAATTTTAATACAACATAAAAGGTTATTCTACAGTTTTGTTTAAAAAAGGTTTTTGCCGATTTAGTTGACCTTTTATAGTCCTGAAGCTTCACATGAATGTATTAAAGCTGTGTGGGAATTATTGTGTGTTTGTGTGTGTGTGTGTGTGTGTGTGTGTGTGTGTGTGTGTGTGTGTGTGTGTGTGTGTGTGTGTGTGTGTGTGTGTTTTCTCACCCTGAGGATATTTTACAGACTTTTAAGTGTAGAAATGAAATAAATGCTAATCTGAAGTGCACACAGAAGTCTTCTGGTCTTTTTATTTACTTTCAGAAAAGATTTTTGTGTGCGTGCGTGTGCACACAGCTGATAGATGGAATAGGTTAAGTAACTGTGCCAATAAAAATGTTTTAAAAAGAGTGCAAAAGTTTCAGTTTTGAAGACAAAATTAATCTATTTTACAATTGATATACAAAAAATATAATTAAAAATCATGTAAATAAACTACTATTACAAAATATCCTACTACCAAGATAATTTACCATATGATATGGTTAGATCTATATAAAGTTGATGAAGAGGTTTGGGATATAAAAGCTGATAGAAGCAGGAAAGCTTCCTCGTTATCTTGCACAACAAAGAAAAAACATTTCTGGAAGCATTTTATTACTATTTCATGAAAGTAACAACAATTACAGGATGACTGCACACAAATGCAGGCAAATTGAGTTTAGTTTTAAATGATTTTAAAACAAAGCACAATAGCCAGCTCCATTGGTTACCGTGAATCACAAACATAAGAAATATAAATACAAATAAATGAAAAATTGGATCAGATTTGACCAAAGCCATATGAGCTTTATCTCTTTTTGGTATTCTGGTACTGAAAGAATCTACTGTACAGAGCAGTGATGAGTCATTAAAATCATTTCCATCTTCCATTTCATTTTTTCAGCTTTTATGCACCATTTTAAAGACAAAAGTCCAATAGGCAATGTTATAGCCAGTCCCTGCATGGTGCAGTGGTAAGCACCTCAGCCTCTGGTGTCTCAATGCATTGGTCCAAACCTGAATTTAAAGGTTGCTGGTTTAAACCCTGGCCAGATCTTAAGTGCAGATGGTTCAAGTAATCGTAACAAACAAGTGACCTGGAAGATACAGAATATCCAGAGAGCTAAACATCCAGGATGGAGGTGGAGGATAATCCAGGCAGCTGTCCTCCCAAATCCCAGGTCATCCCATTATCCTCAGCCATACTTTCTCCCCACTCAATCACACCAGTTACTTAAATTACAATCTCTGCATTTAAAAACAAGGTTTTTACCAATAAGCCTTCAATTCTCACAGAAAACAAAAGCTGATGTAGGACTTTTGTTGTTTTTTAATGGCAACCACAAAATTGAAAAAAATGTGAATCTTTAGAGGTCAAGCACCCCTTTACTAACAGTGCCTCTAGTGGTCATTATATTCCATGTCACATACTGTAAAACACTACAGAGAACCAAAGATCAGGGTTTTTTTTTTCACTAAAGCTTCATTCTCTCCCCATCCCGAGGCATCCTGAGGTTTCTCCAGCTCCAGTCACGTCCCACCTCATGAAGATTATGGACCTTTAAAGAAGTAGATGCCGAACTCGCAAACTTCCCGTACCATTTAGAGACGTACCAGTGCCAATTGGATCCCACTTTATGTGTGAAGTTTTGACATTGGACCTCCTGGAGTGTTTAAAGGCTCTGGCATGGAGAAGCTGGTGTTGGATCTGTAATGATCGCAAATGTTCAGCTATTTATGAGTTGCTCAGTAGCTCCTAGTTTTATAACCACAATGACTGTATAAGACTGTAGAAAGAACATTCCTTATAATTTTACACTCCAGTGCTCTGTATTGTTTAAAGACTATAATCACACTCTTGATGTCACCCAAATGAGGATGGGTTCCCAATTTGATTCTGGTTCCTCTCAAGGTTTCTTTCTCATGACTATCTAAGGGAGTTTTTCCTTGCCACAGTCGCCATGGCTGATCATCAGGGATAAACACCCACCATTCACCTTAACTGTTGATTTCTGTAAAGCTGCTTTGAGACAGTGTCTGTTGTGAAAAAACCTTTAGAAATAAACTTGACTTGACTAAAACTTCCAGTTGAGCCAAGCAAAAATTACTTGATTCCACTTGTTCAATTAGTTCATCATGGTCTCCAGTCAAGCGTGTCTCCTTGTTTGGCTCGAATGCAATGTTGCAGCCACTCATAGATAAGATTTGGGCCGACTGTCTTAGATATACATACTGCTAAAGTTTCTTGAAGGCAGCTCAGTGGTAACCCTGTGAGTTGCCTGCTGAAGGCTGATTTGGCTGATGTCAGCCATGATTTTACATTAAAACAGTCAATCTACATACACTATAATTGACAAGGTTTTGCAGACACCTGGTCATTAGTATGGTATGTGCTTTTTGAGCATTGCATTCCACATTTAGTTCCATTATTCTGAGAAGATGTTCCACTAGATATTGGAGTGTGCTTGTGTACATTTGTGTTCATCAGCCACAAGGTGTTAGTAAAGGCAGGTACTGATGTAGGGTGAGGAGGCCTGGGGTGCAGTCAATGTTCACATTCATCCCAAAGGTGTTCAGTAGGGATAAGATCAGAGCTCTATAGCAGGACGCTCAAGATCTTCCTCTCCAAACCATGTAAATCATAAAGTGCATCTGAAAAGTATTCACAAATCTTTACTTTTCCACATATTATTATATTACAGCTTTATTCCAAAACAGATTAAATTCATTATTTTCCTGAAAATTACAATCTACAAACCCCATAATGACAATGTGGTAAATTCAGTTGATTGGATGTGATTTGGAAATGTCACCTAACTGTCTAAGTCCAAAAGATTGTCTGTAGATCTCCGAGACAGGATTGTATTGAGGCATAGATTTGGGGAAGGGCACAGAAAAAATTCTGCAGCATAGAAGGTCCCAATGAGCATAGTGGCCTCTATCATCCGTAAATGGAAGAAGTTTGGAACTACCAGGACTCTTCCTAGAGCAGGCCGCCAGCCAAACTGAGCGATCGGGGTGAAGGACCTTAGTCAGGAAGGTCACTCTGAACAAACTCCAGCGTTTCTCTGTGGAGAGAGGAGAATGTCCCAGAAGAACAACCATCCCTGCAGCACTCCACCAATCAGGCCTGTATGGTAGAGTGGCCAGACGGAAACCACTCCTCTGTAAAAAGCACATGATAGCCCACCTGGAGTTTGCCAAAAGGCCCCTGAAGGACTTTCAGAGCATGAGAAACAAAGATTGAAGCAGGCACCGCTTATCACCTGGCCAATACCATCCCTACAGTAAATCATGGTGGTGGCAGCATCATGCTGTGGGGATGTTTTTCAGAGGCAGGAACGAGGAGACTAGTCAGGATCGAGAGACAGATGAATACAGTAATGTAGACATCGTTGAAAAAAACCTGCTCCAAATCGCTCTGGACCTTAGACAGAGGAGACAGCTCATTTTCCATCAGGACAATCACTCTAAGCACACAGCCAAGTTAACAAAGAAGTGGCTGCAGAACGAATGTCTTGAGTGGCCCAGCCAGAGCCCAGTCTTGAACCCGATTGAACATCTCTGAGGAGATTTGAAAAAGGCTGTGCACCGACGCTCCAATTCAACCTGATGGAATTTGAGACGTTCTGCAAAGACGAATGGGAGAAATATTTGCTTAAAAATAGGTGTGCCAGCTTGTAGAATCATACTTAAAAAAGAGGCTGTAATTGGTACCAAAGGCTGTGAATACTTATGAACTTCTTTCACATTGTCATTATGGGGTATTGTATGTAGAATTTTGAGTAAAAATAATGAATTGAATCTATTTTGAAATAAGGCTGTAACATAACAAAATGTGGAAAAAGTAAAGAGCTTTGAATACTTTCCGGATATCTTTGTGGCACTCGCTTTGTGATCAGGGGCATTGCCATGCGCAAGTGAATGCAAACTTTTTGATACCACATCCAAAGACAATTGAGTGCCTCCTGCTTTATGGTAACAGTTTGGACAAGAACCACATACAGCAGGAAAGGTCAGGTGTCCGCAGACATTTGGCATTACACTGTAGCAAAAGGTCTAATCCGACTTGGATGACCATTATCTTAACACACAGGCTCAGAAACCACCCAGTAAAGTGTGTTTGAAGAAATTAAGTTCCCAATGCAGGTGGCATGTGGTGGCCATATTGGCTACAAGTCTGAACATATTTTGGATGATTATTGAAGATCAGACTCTGATGGCATCCTGAAGGAGTTGTAGTCTGACAGAGAAACATTTTGTTACAAGGTTATACCACAGAACCTTTTAAATGTGTTTGATATAAACTGCATATTTAGGGTTAAAAATCTGAAATTCACATTAGTGAGGTAATATTCTAAAGATTATGGAGACAAAAGAAAACACGCCAGTCTGAGGTTCTCATTTCCACACAATAAAGCTGTCATCTATCTTCTGTACCATCTCTGAACAAATCAGCTTTAAACCAGACAGAACACACTTCCAAATTAACATCAGACTCATGAATCTGAGAGAGAGAGAGAGAGAGAGAGAGAGAGAGAGAGAGAGAGAGAGAGAGAGAGAGAGAGAGAGAGAGAGGGAGGGAGAGGAAGGCAATAAAAGGAATAATGTTTTTCCTAGTAAAAGTTAACAGGGCTTTAAAGTCAAAGCACTGAAGTGTTTCGTAATGGCCATTGTGCCGGAAAAAGACAGAACACTGCACTCTTCTTTTTTTGTCTTCATTCCGAAATGATAAGAAATAATCACAGACTATTCTCATTATTTATTGTAGTTTATTATTAAAACCTTCACATGTATAAAGAGGATGAATGTAAGTCTGTAGCAGGGATGGGTGATCAGATGGCATGTTATTGTAATAACTTTTAATCACAGTGCACTATTCTAGGGCACTAAGAATATTGTAAAGTATTAATTTTAGTTTATTTTTTGAACTGGCTATAAGTACAAGCCCAAAATTCAATTTCATTTAATTCATTTTTATTTGTATAGCGCTTTTAACAATGAACATTGTCTCAAAGCAGCTTTACACAGATAATGTGGTGATAAAAAATAAATATGTTCTTTGTAAGTGTAAGTTTGTCCCTGATAAGTGAGCCAAAAATGGCCAAAATTGCTAAAAATATCAAGCATGTAAAAAATAATTATTAGTCAGAAAATTAACGAGTGAAACAAATGCTTTCCTGAGACTCTCCTGTTTGCTTTTTTTATGCTAGAAAAAAGAAAACACTTCTTATAATGTTTGGTTAAAGGTTTTGATGTAAAATTCACCCAAAACATAAATTTTCAACTGCTGTTACTGGTAAGCTGCTACAGTTTGAAAAGAAAATGGTTAGGAATATTACAGCAAAGCTTCCCACATTTGAAAGGTGGTTTTCTAAAGAAAGAAAAGTCTGTCATGCTCCTGATTTAAACCATATCTTTAGTTTTCACATTAATCACAATCTGACCAGTGAACTTTCTGCATCTAATCATCTGATTAAAACCATCAACACTGATGTTTTTCCACTGAATCGCATATTATTTCATTGTAGATATCTCATACTATATTTTACTTACTTTAACTTACAGTATTTGTTTGATTCTTTAACATTTTCTGAGCAATCATTTGTTGTTAAGATCATTAAAATGTTATATGTTGCCATTTTGAATTTTTTTATAAATGTTTTAAAAAATGTGAAATTTCATTTAAAAACTTTATTAATTTTTCTGGTGTTAAATGCATAATTTTCATTTCAAATATATAAAATACATTTTTAGAGACATTATGGATTCAGATATGGTTTTAAAATGTATTATTTGTTTTATTTTATAAATGTATTTTTCTGACTTTATAAGCTAAACACAATGCACAATGCCACTGTGCCCTAATGGTCAGTCTAAACACTGTGTTTCCCATTTACATCTGACCTAAAAATCAATTTAGCATTTTCTCTATAAATCAGCTCGATGGTAAAAAAATAAAATAGAAATTGCTGAGACGTGCAGCGCTGCGTGTCTGTCCTACTTCTCCACACCCTGATTAAATCCCGAGTGATCGAGTGCAGCGTTCATTCCCGGCGGCTGATGATGAAACTGTGGCTGATATTTTTACATCCTTAGAGGGCGAATTCGATTTTGAGAAGTTACAAAGAGCTCGTCTTACTTTCCTTGACAGTTTTATTTTTACCCAGGGATGGACAGAGAAGGAACTCAGTCTTCTGTATTAAAGTTTTTTAATACAGCATTTTGTTGGACATTACAGGAGGAGACACAGTGCTGTTATTGTCTCCTGGTGAGACTTTTATTATTCAGTCTCTGGCACTGGGCTCTGTGTTCATGGAATTATCTCTAGCTCTACTGGGGCCTTTCTCTTGATACAATATAGGGTATTTCCTCAGTGGAAAGACTTGACACTTTTCACACACAACAGCAATAAATTTGGATTAAGGAAGCAATTGCGAAGCCCTAACTGGAATCTGCTGCCGTTCTATTTGATTCTATTTGACTTTAATTTTCATTGCAAGCTCTTACTGAGTTTTTAGGGACTCCTAATCATAAAAGAATTAAATGTAATACTAAATGTGTTAGACTGCAATAAAAATCGATGCCAGTAGAGATCCTGAGGGTGTGGGTTTCATTCACTGTTGGGGTTTCGCAGTGATGTGTAAGGAGTTAGCAGCAGGATATGAGAGGTTTTATTTTCCCACACTAATGAGTAATGACAGTAATCACTCATAGCACATGCTGTAGACTGACCACGGTTATGTGTGATCAAGACCCCCTGCGTACCAGGACATTTCTGCAAGCTGTGCTTCATTAAACATGATGCTTGCGCTTTATTTTATTCCACACGTGAGTTAATTCCTTATAAAATATATTCATATACCAATTCTTTTTTTTCTTCAAAAGCAACAAAGCTAGAAGAGACATTCATTATATGGACAAAAATATTGGGATACCTGACTTTTGCAGCTATTTGTGATTCTTCCACAAACTGTTACCACAAAGTTACACACAGTAACAAAGTAGGCAGGATGTCTTTGTGCAGGATCTCTTTGTGCAGGATGTCTTTGGATGCAGTAGCATTACATTTTCTCTTCACTTCCAGCATAACCATATTGAGTGACCTGCTTTAGAGCTCAAACCTCAATCCCCAATTGAAAACCATTGGGATGAATGTGGACACTGACTGCACCCCCAGGTCTCCTCAACCTACATCGGTATCTGACTTTACTAACAGCCTTGTGGCTGAATGAACACAAATCTTGACAAACACACTTCAATGTCTGGGACATCTTCCCAGAAGAGTGGAGGTTATTTTAACAGCAAATAGGGACTTAATGTGGAACATTTGTCCACAAACTTTTGTCTAAAGGATAAACTATCAAAAGGACAAAGTAATGTATAATTACTGCAAATTATTATGACTTAATGCTAGAAATTCTATATTAATGTTTCCTTCCAATCTAATTCTGGTTGTGTTTTTACTCCCTATGTGGCCTGAGCCAATAGACAGAAAGGAAGGATTTGTATTTGTTGTTCTTTGTCTCCATCATGTGGAATTAAAGAGTATAGTAGCTATAGAAAAGTAAAAAAAAGTAAAGAAAAGTAAAAAAAAAAAAAATATATATATATATATATATATATATATATATATATATATATATATATATATATATATATATATATATAGAGAGAGAGAGAGAGAGAGAGAGAGAGAGAGAGAGAGAGAGATAATATTTTATATATACTATATAATATACAATAAAAGAATAACAAAAAACAAATAACTTATAATGAAGGAAAAAAACTTAAAGAAGAAAAGGAGGAAAATTACAAAAATTATTAAATTAATAAAATGAAGCTGGAAGAGGAAAATGAAGGAAAAAAAATGACAATGGTAAAAATAAAAGAGTACAAATTATCAATTGTATGTAGTTACGTATGTAGTTTCTTGTTTACCTTAACGTTGCTAAGGTATACAAGAAAGAGACTGAATTAAGTAAATTTACAGTAAAACGAAAGAATAACTGAAATGAATAAAGGAGTGCTAAGGAAAAAAACTTATGAAAATAGAAAGAAAAAAAGAAAAAACAATTCTATAAATGCAGCAGGTTTAAAAAATAAGGGGGAGGGGGGTTTAAAAGAAAAAAATGAGATGGGGTAAAGACAAATGAAGAAAATATCAGTGCAGATAGCAAAAAATATATCACAGTGAATACAGCACCATGAGGAAAGTTCATCAGTATGTATATAAGGTCACATTACACAAGTTTAGCTCTTTAAATAAATCTAGAAAACGTTCACACACAAAATACACGCATAAGAACTGAACAGCTTATAAACGATGCATATCCTTGTGCATTCAAAACAATTCTCATTCCAAAAAGAGACAACTGAGCAGCCCTGAGAGAGAACAGCACCTCCAACAGTATAATATTAACGCCCTTCTCCTGATACGTGATCATTTCTATAGTAACAGATTACAGGTACAAGCCGCATACACTGATTATCAAACTTGTGCAAACTATGGTGAGGTCATAGGAGAAATAGCAATGTGGAGAAATGTGTAACATTATGTAACATTTAGGGACAGAGTTTCTGAGGTAAAACTGTACTACATTTTTTAAAACATCTTCATACATGGACAAAGGAGTTTACACACAAAAATGAAAAGAACATTTTTTGAATGTTAAATGTAGCACAAAACATCAAATGTATTAAGTGTCAAATGTTTAATAAATGATATGTTGTTAGTGTTGGTAAACTGCTGTGGTGTAACAGGAATAAAACACAGTAACCCTACTTCATGATGCCCTGTTGTTGTTGATTTTCCAGTAACAACCATGTTTACCAAACTCATAAACGATAAATGTCAGAAGGATCATTAATAAGGAGGACATTTAGCAAAATCTATGAAAGAATTCATTCTTTCAGTTTCCATGATGCTACATTGGGAACAGTGACAGATGTTTCGTAGTTTGTTTTTCTAAACCTCCTCACAAATCCTTAAATGTATTCTGAATATTCACAGTTCTCTGTACTCCCTCTCTCTCTCCCTCAGACCAGACAAAAAAAGATAAGTTATAGACAACAAAGTGATTTTTTTCATATCATGATACCTGAATTAAATTTAAAATATAAACTCAGGACACATGTGGCTTTTAACCAAGTACTTTTCTGGATTGCTTCATGGCTGATTTCATGTATTTAAAGACAGGAGGGTATGGAGACTGATGATCTGCTTTGGCGACCCCTAATGGGAGAAGCAGAAAGATGAAGAAGGAGAAGACATATAAAAAAAAAATATTAAATGCGGGACATATTATTCAACGCAATTCGTTGCCTATGACTTATTAACTCAAATATTGCAATATTAACTCTGAATGATGGATAGTTAAGCCCAAAGTGTCTTCTTTCCAAAGATATGCCTACCAAAGCCTACCAAGTTTTAAGGGGTTACTCAGAAAATTATTTGTGCTAAATTCGGTGGTGATGTGACATGATCTGTAGAAAGAGCAGGAAAGATCTTTTTAGAGAAAATCCAAAACTGGTGGAAACTAAGGATGTGTTACTCGTCTCGACCAGGGATCCAGAGATGCTTGTTTTTAGATTTTATACACAGTTCAAAAGCTAAGGCCATCTATTCTGTACAATGGTGGTGCCAGATTGCTGGCAGCAATTGACCTTCCACAATCAATGTGCCAAATTTCACAACTTACACAACACTTTTCTCCTGGCTGCTGCAGACACACAGCTGAAGAAGTAAAAGAAAAGACAGAACAATCGGGTGCCTATGCACATTCAGTGCTTGGCCCCTAATAAATATAAAAATGGGAAAAAAAAGATAAAGTAAAGAGGAAAATGATAAGAAAAGAAAAATAAAAGTGAGTTGGATTGGAACAGGAGTCACAGCTGAAGTGTTTTCTTTTGCTGCTGAAGTGATTTTTGGCATCTTTTAATAAAAATGAATGAAATGTGAGAATTAGGACTTTGCATTTCTTTCTGGTGATTTTCTCTCTTCCTGTTGTCGGGTCAGCTTAACAGGAAGTGGCTGGATTTAGTTAAATATTGATCTTTATTTTACTCCTGTTTTTAAATTTATACTGTATTCTGACCTTCCCCTGTAACACTGCACTTTTTCTTCTGTCTCTCTCTTTTTCCCTCTTCTAATTCTTCCTTTCAAATCCATGTTATACCCCGTGTGGAGCTGCTCCTTTTTCTCTTCTTATTCAAGTCAAGTCAAGGAGGCTTTTATTGTCGTTTATATATACAATATACAGTGCAGTGCATTCTTATTTATGATTCAGGGGCTGTTTTGATTGCAGAGGACATTTTCAACATTAATCCATCAGTAATTTTATCAGAGAAAAACAGAAACCACTTGTTTCATTCATTCTAACATTTTAGCATTTTCTGAAACAATCATGAGAAACATTTCAGATATTTGTGGGTTTTGTTGTATATGAGCATCAGGACTGAATGCTTAACAGCCTTTTTGGTAGAACAACAGCAACGTGACAAAAATAGTAGCAAGATCGTGAGGCTAGTTATATATTATAAGGTTTAAAAATAAGAAATCAAGCTAGCTAGAAACATGAGCGATCTAAATGTCAAACTAATTGTTTTTAAATAAAGGAACACCTTTACAAATTAAGTGCAATGAAGAAAACATTACAGTCCATACAGTTCAGTCTGAAAGTCTGTCTTGTCCGTATTCATCTTTCTTTCTTGTAAGTTTAGTGCATTTGCTCTTCTGCCCATCAACCAATCAGTGCAGTATGTTCCAGGGGGCTTTTTTTCTTTGCATTATTATCATTTTTTTTTACAGGATATGTTATAAAATGTAGTTAAGTATAATACTTTAACAAACTTGAGTTACAGTAAAATTACAGACTTAAAAATAGAAACTATTTTATAGTAGAAGTACTCAAAAAATCTTTACAGTAAAGTGAGTAAATGTAATACCTTGTAAATGTACAATCTAAAACTTTTCACCTATAGTCGCACCTAGTTCGAGCTTTATTTACCTCCGGTTCAAATGAGTTGTTTTAATAAAAAATTTTTTTAAATGATTTAAAATCCAAAAGATTTACAGTAAAGTTAGTAATACAGTGCAACCTGATACTCATGGTGGTTACGTTTTATGACCTCTTGCGAGTAACAAAAAATCACGAGGTTTTGACTCTCCTTTTCGATGGTTTCTTTTCAACCATCATACATGTACTGTACTGTAAACTCAACAAAAATTGTGAATTAATTGTCATAAATGTTTTATTTACTACTTTAAATGCTTTATTTAATACTAAAATTGTTTTTAAAAAATGTTTTATGTAATTTATTAGTACAAAGTAACATGTTTTGAAATGTTACTCCAAACTTTTGAGCCTCTTGAAGCTTCTCACAAACTAGCAGATATACTCTCAGTCTCATGGTCAGAGGTCACATCACTCACAATCTTACATTCCAGTACTCATGTTAGTTCTCACTCTCCAGTGTTCTGTATTGTTTAAAGACTATATTCACACGCTTGATATCACCCAAATGAGGATGGGTTCCCCTGTTGAGTCTGGTTCCTCTCAAGGTTTCTTCCTCATGACATCTAAGGGAGTTTTTCCTTGCCACAGTCGCCATGGCTGCTCATCAGGGATAAATACACACCATTCACCTTAACTTTTAAATTCTGTAAAGCTGCTTTAAGACAATGTCTGTTGTGAAAAGCACTATAGAAATAAACTTGACTTGACTTGACTTGACTCGCTCCGGTTCCAAATGAAAAGTTGTAAACTACCGAGGTCGCGAGTTTCAAGGTCGCGAGTATTGAGGTTCCACTGTACTGTGTTTTATTGTCATTACAAAAGAGCTCTACATTAAGGCCTGTTGAAATAACAGATTTACAGATTTTTCTCATATTATCTTTTTCTATTATACGATGTTTAATTATTATCATTTTGCCATGATCCTTTGTCTCTTGATCAAAGCACTGCTCCTGCTCTTTTCTTTCAGCAGATGGATTTGTTCCCACGTGTTCAGTGTGCTGTGTAAATCATTAAGCACATCCCCGTGCGACTGCTGCTATCTCCCCACTGTGGAATCCGACAGAACAAACAGCACAGCCGTTTCAAAGGCGGCTCCAATCCGAGCCCCGAGCCACCGAGATCACGTCAGGCCAAGATTTGCCGTCTCAGAACACAGAAGATAAAAATTTGATGACCCTGCGCTAGCATTTCAGAGTTGTGATTTACACACTGACAGATCCTCCTGTAATCCCCCGTGACCATGATGTCATTGTTGTAGGGATGGAGTCTGAGATAACAGTGTGAACGCTGCTTTATTGTAGGAACAGATTAAAATCTCTTCTGATGGCTATATGTTTTATATACTGTATAAGGATATTTGTTATGCTTTTCATGACATGAGTCTTGTGTAGAAATATTCACTGACAAAAGAACATAATCCTCTATAAGCATGATGTCACTGGGGTATGCATACATGGATTTGGAGATAAGGCCAGACACGCAGCTCCTCTCTACGACACGCTTTGGCCATCTTACACACTTTATTTCTGGATAAATGTGAGTAAAGCAGCATTTGATTGCCTATGAGGCGAGTGTACATATAGATGGAACCTGTAATCCTCTAAAAACCTGATATTGTTGATCTCTACATGGAACCAAGTCAATGCCAATGATTACTAGCGTTTTTATAGCAAAGACACAACGATGAATTATATCTGTAAAAAGTATAGTAATCCTTAGATGTCCCTATTTAACTTTGACAGGAAAATTTATTTTTTTTAAACACAATCTCTTATTAAATGTGTACAGAGGCATTAAAGAAAAATAAAGCATGGAGGGACGTAGCAGAGACTGTTGGAGTCTCTGGAGTACATTTGTAGCAAGAACATTTAATCTGCAAATAGCGTCATTTACTAACTAGTTAGTAAGATCACTTAGCTATATATTATATACTGTAGGGTCCCTGGTGGTCTAGTGGTTAGGATGCGGCGCTCTTACCACTGCGGCCTGGGTTTGATCCCCCGTCAGGGAACCAACCCCAGCCACTCATAGTGCCACTCATCAAGCCCGGATAAATGAGGAGGGTTGCGTTAGGAAATCAAAACATGCGGATGATCCGCTGTGTTGACCCCTAATGGGAAAACACTATTATGAGCACAGAGTAGGCATCATGTCACATTCAGCCCTCTACATTTATAAAGTTGATTTATTTGCTATCAATAATTAAATAAAAATTTTGGAGGGAATTTTTGTAAAGTTTAGTAGGTAATAAATGCATACCATACATGTATTATTAATCTGTTTGTTATATACTGCCCTGAATATATGCATACATTAATAGAAATATCATGTGTTGCGTCACATGCTGTATGTTTACTGGGCTTTCTGAACATCGCATTCCACTTTTTGCTATAATTTGCTATTATAATATCCTTCACTCTTCTGGGAGGATGTTCCACTAGATTGCAGTGTGCCTGTGGAGATTTGTGCTCATACAGTCATAAGGGTGTTAGTAAAGGCAGGTACTGATGTAGGGTGAGGAGGTCTGGGGTGCTCAGTGGGGTGGGGGACAGAGCTCTATAGCAGGCAACTGCTCTTCCTCTCTACCTCGTATAATCCATATCTTCACTGAGCTCGATTTTTGCACAGGTTCATTGTTATGCTGGAACAGGTTTGGGTATTCTAGTAAATGCTACCACATCCAAAGACATCCTATACAATTGTTTGCCTCCAATACTTTTGTCCATACAGGTGATCTGGCAGAGTCACTGCTGTTTAAAAAACTATACAAAAAAAAAATACAAACATAACACACATCTGACAGCATATTGGTTTATTAGATATTTTTCAGAGGGTATAACACATCACACACTCAAAAGGCAAATGTAGATAAGTGTATCTGACAAATACTTAAAAGATCTTAACCCTGTAGACCCTGTAGACCTTTTATCAGTTTTATTATTAAGAATAAATAAATTTTTTAACTCTGACTGATAAACATTTATCCATTCTAAAAGGCGTATTTAAAATCAAACAATAATTATTCCTGAATTATTCTTTCCTAGGAAACGTGTGTGTGTGTGTGTGTGTGTGTGTGTGTGTGTGTGTGTGTGTATATAGAGTGTGTGAATGTTTTCTTCTTTTCAGCGTTGCACAATTTCCTAAATGCTTCACTGATCGCTTCTCATCGCTCATCCTGAGTGTGTATTTCTTCATGACAACAGAAAAACATTTTAAGTGTCCTCTATAGAAATACAAAAAAAGGCAATGCAATACATCCGAATCACAGAACAGGCCAAGTAGCGTGCTAAAAGGTCGCTCACGGACGTTAGTGCTGCGGGATGGAATCTGTACACGCTTAAATGAAATGAGATTCAGGTTCAGACGTGATTCTGTGACTTTTCTGCATATTTATGAAGAGATTTAGAGGAGATCAGTTTAATACAAAAGCATGGCGAATCTTCACATCTCTACAGGCTAAATGAGCAAACAAACAAACAAACAAATAAATAAAGCTAGATGCAATTTTTCCCCGAAGACACCACAGTTACATCATGAACTCCATTAGTGTATAATAATATTAGACAATTTACAAAGAAAAGAAAATAATACAAAGAATAGAATTTCTGAACGCTAGATTTAGACTGCGTCATATCAACATCATAAAAAAGTCTGTTCTGACTTAACATTGTTCCCAATTCCCAGTTGAATTTTATAACACTTTGTGTAAGAGCATGTCTGTTGTCAGTCAGTCTAATACTAGAGTGATGATTTAAGAACATGACATCAGTCGGTCAGCATGATCTGGAATGATATTGCACAGAAAATAGCTTGTATAATAACAAGCTTAAGGTCATATGATTTTTTTTTTTCATTATCACTGTTGGGCCCTTTGGCAAAGCCCTTAACTCTCTTTCCTCTTCCCAAGAAGCTGCTGTATGTGCTGTAATGTACATGTAACAAAAAAATTACGTTATGCTGTTTGCTTTGGAAAAGTTCCTCCCCCTGTTGGTAGGTTTCAGAGAAACTCACACTCCAAGATTCTAATCAGACATCATTCAGGCTGAAGAAATTTGCCACTAGTCGTCTTTAGTTGCAGTCACACTAAATCATATTGTGTTTTTACATTATGCCTTCTAACACCAGAACTCACAGTCGTAATTTTTGTTAGCAGCACCAGAACCATACAAATTAGTAACGACAGCTTTATCCGCTTAATACATATTTAACAAACAATTCAACTCATTTTCTAATTCAATTTTCCTCGTATAGCACTTTTAACAATAGACAATCTTTACAAAGGAGTTATACAGGAATACATCAAATTACGATATCACTTTGAAATGTATAAATGTATCACTAATGAGCAAACCAGAGGCCATGGTGGCAAGAAAAATGTCAGTCTGAGGAAGAAACCTGAGCATAAGATTCATATGTGCTTTTTAAACATTTTTTCCACATTTAATCCCCATTTTCTGTTATAATCATTTCCACACTTTTCATTAGATTGTGGCCTGTGCTTGTGGAGATTTGTGCTCATTCAGCCACAAGGGCATTAAGAAAGACAGATACTGATGTAGGGTGAGGAGGTCTGGGGTACAGTCAGGTGTTCAAATGTGCTCAAAGGTCAGAGCTCTATAGCAAGCCACTCAAAAGGTCAGAGCTCTATAGCAGTCCACTTTGGGTCTCCTAGTTCAAGTGAAAGGAAAATTTCATCCTATACAATTTTGCGCTTCCAACTCAGTGACAACAGTTTTGAAAAGTCAGGTGTCCCAATACTTTTGTCTATACAGTGTGGCTTCTTTAACTGGTTCATGTTGGAATCCTATCTAAAAGAAAAACACACAGTTCTCTCGGATGGACATTTGGAAATCTCTTAAGATTCGATATTGTTCAAAATCTGTGGTTTAGATTGTTTCAGTTCTGTGTTTATAATAACAATCTTCAACCTCCTTTGTTTTTGCAAACGGCTCTGTTTAAATCACCACTCGTGTAAGCCAGGCTGTGGTAGAACATCTCTCTTTCTCAGCATTTTTCGCCTCGGTCATTTGTCATGCTTTTCAGGTGCTGACATGTTCAAAACCGAAACTCAACTCCTCGTTCCTGCAGGGGCGGAAAAGCCGCTTTTAACACCTCCGTCTGACACGGACAACAATGCCAAAGTGCACATTACAGATCATTTTACTTAAAGGAAGGAATAGAAAGAGAGAGAGAGAGAGAGAGAGAGAGAGAGAGAGAGAGAGAGAGAGAGAGAGAGAGAGAGAGAGAGAGAGATCTTATAGAATGGCTGAATTCAAGTTCATTTCTTCATGTTATTGTTTCTATAGTAACATATTCACAGGCTCAAGATAAAAAATAGGTATAGTCATTGATGCGAAGTTTGCGATAAGAGCAAATATGTTTAATTTAGAGTTGTCCAAATTAATACGTTATTAACACATTTATGCAAATTCATTAACTTCTACCATTAGGGTTAACCATTAAGGTAAACGGCACAAATTTTATTAAAGCGTGATTTATGCAGCGTGCATTTCTGTTTGACGATTTTTATTACAAATATGAAGTAATAAACATAAAACAGGGCAAAACATAAAAAAAATCTGTAATGCAAAACATTTATTCATGGAATCCTTACTTTATTTAGATAAAAAATAAAAAAATTCCATTATAAAAAAAGTTTATTGCTTAACATTTGCTTTACTGATGCGCTAAGTTTAAATTTAAGCACCAAAATCTGCCATAATGCACAAATCCGGCAATTGGAACCGTCCGTGTGGAAACACAGCAGAAATTCAGTTTGGTGTCCTGATGATTTATGTAATTTAAAACACCATAATTACTTTAAAACATTTACAACAATAGTTTGTCTTCATGCTCTATGTTGAGTTTGGTTTCACTAATAATAAACATACATTTGCATAAAGCATAAATCCATATTTGTCAATGTCCATGTTAATTATAGTATTAAAAACGTTTTTTAATTTAAGGTACATTTTAAACAGATAAAAATGTTTGATAAAGTTGTCATTCATCACAAGTTATCTTATGACAATCGTGCGATTAATTGTGATTAATATTTTTTTATTGATTGACAGCCCGAGTTTAATTACTTTACATGCATGGAAGGTTTCAGTACTTTGTAAAGAGTCAGAGAAAAAGCTGTCATGTTAAGAATTTCAAACACAGAAGATTTTTTTCTTTGTTTACTTTATAAGAAAACAGAGAGAGAGGAAAGAGAGTCTGGTGAAGGAGTGACTGTTTATAGCTGTCACATAAGTGAAAACAGGAACTGTCTATTTTGCAATGGATGTGACAGAACATTAAACGTAACTATATACGGATGAAAATGATGACGTATCTTCCGTAAACACCAAAATAAATTAGGCTTGTTCATGAAATTACATTTTCTAAAGATGTAAACCTTTTCTATCCCCCATTTCAATTTCCTTCAACTTACACTTTTTTACATTTTAGATAATAAATCGACGTTGGTGTTTTGAACACAGGTCAGATGAACACTTGACCTTTATACACTGCAGATGTGGTGCTCTTTGAAGTACATTCCTCTCATTCTTAAGTGCTGCAGGGAGGTGTGTGTAGGCGTGAGTGTGTGTGTGTGTGTGTGTGTGTGTGTGTGTGTGTGCACATTTGTGTGTTCCTATTTGTATGGAGGCTAAAAATAGTGGTATTCCCTGTCTAACCAGACATTACATTATTCATCCTGCAGAGTCCTGCAACACTGATGGTGGCGGTGTTTTGTGTGTGTTTGTGTGTGTGTTTATGTGCCATGAATGTAAGTCTAAATGTAACTGTATTCACTGTTTAAACCAGATATTCACCTTGGCTAAAGCACCTATCATCTAAATGCCCTGTAATAGTGATGGTGGTGTGTGTGTGTGTGTGTGTGTGTGTGTGTGTGTGTGTGTGTGTGTGTGTGTGTGTGTGTTCTGTTTTAACAGTTAAGTGCTGAATCAGGAAATTCTTTAAGAGTGCAGTCATCTCATCAAATACAATTCCATTCAGCTGCACCAGGGGGACATTCAAATGTGGTGTGAGATTAATCACACGCACTGCTCCAGAAATTCAAACAAATCCCGTTCACTCTCATAGAAAATTTGATGCCACTCATATGGAAAATGTTACCAATGTTACCAATTCTAAAAATTTTTTTTTTTTTACCAATTTGGTTATATCACATAGTCAATCTGATCAATTCCACTTTTATAACATTTAGCATTTGAGTAATGCAGCCCAGTCCCAAAGGATTTCTGACCAATGTCCAAAACTGACATGTTCAAACTCATAGTCTGCTACAAAAAACACCCAAACTTTCCAACAAAAACCGTCCACTCCCAAAGAAAAATCTCCCATATTCTTTTCACGATGTTTGCCAATACACTAGGTTGCTTTTAATGCACAAAATATTAAGATACCAGGGCTGCTTTTGTCACCTTAAACGCAGTAAGGCATCAGGAAGCTGTGATATCAGCTTTAATACACAAGCACTATAAGGTTTTAACTGGTCTTTAATCAACTTCCACTGAGAAAATCCTCCGAAAGCCCCATTTGTGCTTTCAGGATAAGGGAATATACTCAGTAGCATTTATGTATATTTTGGCAACAAAAAAAAAAGATCCAGATTCTGATTTCCGAATTGGTGACTAAGTAAATTTGCTCCTGTGAACATGATCTTATCCTTTTTATTCACAAGGCACCAAACAAGACACTGTTTATACAACACGCTGACATTGAAAAAGAGAGAGAAAATGAAAAGAGAGAGAGAGAGAGAGAGAGAGAGAGAGAGTGTGTGTGTGTGTGTGTGTGTGTGTGTGTGTGTGTGTGTGTGTGTGTGTAAAAGAGGGGATTTCTATTATTAAAGTCAATCTTGACAGGTCTGAACAGTTCTATATTTCGTCATAAATTAATAAACAAGAGATGCGGTGTGTGTCTTTTTTTCATCTTATTACACCTTTTTTGCTTTTGCGTTTTTTCACATAAAACATCTATACATGAATCTTTAATACCAAATACTTTCTTATCCACTACATATCATCACTACATTGGACACAACATAAGAGAGCTGTACAAGCTACGTAGTCCCCTGTATGTCTGATGCACTCTGTAATTATCATAACATTTTAAAGTATTTGTATTGATGTTGCTTTAATATAGAAACAAAATTTACACAAATTTTTTATAATTAAATAGACTTACATATTTACCTTATGAAATAAAAAAATGTTTACACACACACACACACACACACACACACACACACACACACACTCACACACACACACACACACACACACTCTCGGACATGTGGGTACAGATAAAACAATGCAGACTTCTGATTTGTCAAAGGCAAATATCATCCTGATTCAGATCCGCTTTTCTTTCTTTTCTTTTTTTTTTATACAATTTAAAGTTTCAGGCATTTTTATTTATTTATTTAAAGTATTTCTTTCAAATAAACATTTATTTCATTGGAATCCACAAAACAATCTTCACACAACTTTTCTTTTAAATTCCTACTTTTAGGGGCACCATTTAAAAATGGAGTAATTGAAAAAATTGTTGGAAAAAACAGTGGAAAAGCAACACTGAACTGACAACTGAAAAATTACAAATTGGTAATAACATTTGTTCAGCATTCCTATATGTCTGATCATCTTTTTACATTATTCAAGAGTAATTGAAAAATAATGCATGTATAAAAGCCTTTCATGTCCATGCGCCATTGTTTTCATACAGGTCAGAAGTTTAATTCAAAATGTTCCCAGGGTGTTTAGTTCACACACACTGCATTTCAGTGTTTGGTTTAAGCACATTTTAAAAGCATATTTCATAAATCAGTCTGTCTTTGACTGGGAAATAATAGCAGATATCATTTACTGGTACAAAAGATCATCAGACTATATACTATATACATGGAGCATATATATATATATATATCTTTGCAAAAAATTGTCATGAGAAGATTTAAATGTGAGCATTCCAAAAAATCTATAGATTTCGTTTTTTTCTGCAATGGTGCACACATGCATTATGAGTAAGAAAGAGGGATTATGGGTAAATGTGTGCTAGGTGCACTATGCGGACGAAAGTATTAGGACATTTTTGGACTTTTCCAGCCATATGTAGTTCTTCCTCAAACTGTTACCACAAAGTTGGAAGCAGACAATTGTATATGATTTCTTCAGATGTGATAGTAGTGAATTTTCCACTTTTACTTGAACTTAGAAACCAAAACTTGTTCCAGCATGACAATGCCCCTGTGCACAAAGCCAGCTCCATAAGACATGGTCTACATGGGCTGGGAAGGCCTACTTCAATCAATAGATCCAGGCTCATTGTTGGTACTTAAACAATGATGTCTACAGCAGCGGTAGGGAGCTTTCTCTTATGAAACCCCACAGTTATAGAACAGCCTTCCAATGAATGTTCTCTCTCAAAAATTGTCTCTAGTTTTTTGAATGTAACCCTGTTTCCCTGAGGGAACGAGTTGCTGCGTTTACAACACTTTGGAAGCGCTTTGGCGTTGTACACACTCTAAATCACACGTGTAATCTGTCCAATGGAGAGGTGCAACTTTTGCCGGGGGGGGCTGTCACGTCCAGGAAGCTATAAAATGCGCACGGGGTGGAGCGGACACTAGCTTCTGAAAAGTGAGGGAAGCACCGCAGGGATGCAGGGAGTGTGGCTTGGAGATGCAGAGTCTAGTTCGCTCAGGGAACCAGGGTTACATATGTAACCTACAGACGTTCCCTTTCAGGAACTCGAGATGCGTCAACAACGCTCTGGGAATGAGAGTTCAAACACGACAGACTGACCAGTCCCTGCCCAGTGTGGATGGGCACAACTAGACTAAAGGCCGGAGGAGCCAGGAGTGGTTCTAAGGTTAAGGTTATAGAACCTGAAGAAAGTCAGTGGGTGGACTAGTCCACCACATTGCAAATGTCTTGGAGTGGGACTCCAGAGGACCAGGCTGTAAAGGCCTAATCACTCCGGGTAGAGTAAGCTCTAACCCCAAAAGGAGCGGTGAGACCAGAGGACTCATAAGAGGATGAGATGGCATCCACAATCCACCTGCTGAGGGTCTGCTTGTTCACAGGGAGCCCTTTTAATAGGGACTGTAGCAGACAAGCAGCTGCTCTGACTTTCTCCACAGTTCTGTGCTGTGAATGTATATGTCCGGTGCTCGCACCGGACACAGTCGGTTTAGCTTCTCCTGGTCAGTGGCCTAAAAAGTAGGAGAATGGAATGCCTGCAGCACAAGAAATTGTGGGGGAACCAAGGGCACCTTAGGGACATACCTGTCTACCAGTCTGGGGTAGAGAAAAGCACTGGCCATTCCTAGGGTAAAAAAAAAACGGGCCATTAAGAGAGCCTGACCCTCTTCATGGAGAAAATACCCAGAAGAAACTCAGTCTTGACTGGCAGTTCCACCTCGGCCAGGGGCTTGAAGGGGGGGCTTAGACAGAGCCTCCAGCACAATGGCCAAATCCAGCACATGCACTCTGAGTCATGTCCCGAGCCTCAGGGGTGCTTGCCCAGCGACTGCTTGGCAAGCAGAGCACAGTAAGCCACGATTGTGGACACATTACCTTTCAGGGTGTAAGGAGATAACCCTGAGGCATACTGCTCCTGTAGGAACTTTAGTACTGAACCAACCAGGCAGTTTACTAAGTTCAATTGGTGGTGCTCACTTCGGAGAACATTTGGATTGGAGGATGATCTTTACTACCTTGGTAGAGAGACCAGCAGCTAAGAACTGTGCCCCTTTAGGGCCATGGCCACAGCCTCCACAACTCCAGGCAGGGGTAACCCAGAAGATCTGACGTGCACCCTGTATAGGGGACGAGATCGCAGACTCCCCTGATGGTCGATATAGGAGAAGATCGATGTGTTGTCCGTATGGATCAGCACATGGTGTTCCCTCAGGTCTGAAAGAAAGTGCTTTAGAGCCAGAAGCATGGCTAGCATCTCCAGGCAATTGATGTGCTAAGTGAGATGGAGCCCACTCCACTGACCTTGGGCAGAGTGGCTACTCATGACCGAGCTCTGTCATTAGCATTATATGATAACATGGAGCTCCCAGCATGGTGCCTTGAGACAGGAAAGCAAGTTTTCTTCACACATCTAAGGCCCAAAGGGTTTACCACAAGATGGTGCGGAGTGAGTTGCCCTTCCGGGACAACCCTCTGTCTCCAAGCAACCACTGGAGGGGTCTCATGTGCAGAAGACCAAGTGGGATCATTTGAATCCAGTAGCCCTTTTCTACAGTGCACAGGACCCACTGAGACACGTCTGGTTGGCATTTCTGCCCACAGCGCTGGAGCAATGCCCTGCAGCCATGGTGCCTCCTGAGAGGCAGGGAAACTCCCTCATTCGCTATGGGATGGGGCGGAGTTTTAGGGAGGCACTCACTAAAGGTCACTGTGCCCTGAAGCACAGATCGTGGCAGGCATAACAGGCTGACATCCTGAGGGCACTGAGGTGGACGCCTGAAACTTGTCGACGACCACACTCACGGCGTCGCCAAACAAGCCAGAGGGGACCATCGGGGCATTTAACAGAAAATCCCTGTCCTTGTAGGAAATGTCCGACAGGGTGAGCCACAGATGTTTTTTTATGGCTACTAGGGCTGACTTGGACCAACCAGTGGCCTTAGCTATTTCCTTGGTTGCCCTAAGAGCTAGGCAGGCAGAACGACGTAGCTTCTGGATGCCCCAGAGCTCACCCTATTATCCAACTCCTGCAGCAGGTCACCCTGGTATGCCTGCAACACAGCCATGGTGTGCAGGCAACCAACAGCCTGACCCACTGCTGCATAAGCCTTGCCCACCAACACCAACGTGGATTGCAAGGGCTTAGTGGCCAGAACCAGATAGTCAGAGAGAGAGCCTGCTAGCATCTCTGCAAACCGGGGCATCGCCTCGTAACCGCTTGCTTTCAACCCCACTACATTAGCCTAGAGAAAATATCAGGGGTGAAGAGGCGGGCCAAGTATGGGATGCTTCAAGACTTAGACACCTCATTGTGCAGATCAGGGAGAAAGGGCAGACCCCTGCATGAAGGTAGTGTGGAGGTTGCTTACTCTCAAGCAGGTCATGTCTTAAAACAGGTCCAATACTGGTTTGTCAAGTCCATCTCCAAACCCCATGGAGAAAATTTGAGTTTAAGTCTAGGTTAAACATATATTTGTTTAGTCAAGTCATTTGTAAATGTTTTTTTTGGTAAAGAAACAAATCTGGGGACTTATTAAGTACCTTTGGGATGAATTGGAACACTGACTGCACACCAGGCCTCTTCCCCTACATAAGTACCTGACTTTACTAAAGTGCTTGTGGGTGAATGAGCAAAAATCTCCACAAGTACACTCAACAATCTAGTGAAAATTCTTCTCAGAAGAGTAAAAGTTATTATAACAGCAAATAGATTAATGTGGAGTTAGATGTTTAAAAAGCACATACCAATATTATGGACAGATGTCCACAAACATTTGTCAATATGGAGTACTTGCATTTTACTGTGTCTACCATATTCAGGCCAATAGGTTATATGACATCATATTACAGTTTTGGACCATTTGATTGTTCCTGTAGCATTCCAATCATGCTTATTTGTACTATAACCTCAAACAATATGTGTATTACACTTGGTTTGTGTTTACCATGTCAAGTTCCACTTCCCTGTTTAAAATGGTCACTACAATAGTGTTACTGCTATACCTGCTTTTATGATTATCTAGGTCCTGTAGGAACTCAGATCCCATGTCCGAGCAGACATGTCAGTTAAGTGGCTCAATACTTAAATCAGTTTCAGTTTATTTAGTTATTTAGGTAATTAATTACCAATAAGTTTAAAAACGTCAAAAATAATACATAAACAAACCAGATGAAAACATTGTCCAGTCATGAATGAGAAGGGGCAAATCAGTTTAGTGCAGTCAATTCAGGCCTGTCCCATGGATCTCTCGGGAGAGAACCATCTTGACAGAAAGCTTTCGCAAACTCGTGAAATAAATATAAAAAATCCTCACTTCTTATTTCTCACACCTTTTACAAGGGATGGTAAACTCCACCAATTAGTTTACGCACATTCTGGTAAATTTATCCATTTACATGGAAGTCTCGTTTACCTCTATAGAATTCAAATTTACATGTACAACAAATATCTCTTGATAATGCTTATCGGCCCAAAAAACATTACAATGAAGCTTCAGCATTTCAACCTGCATTTAGAAGGAGGTACTGTAACTATTTTAGACAGCAACTTGTCTTTTAAAAATCATATCAACCATGTGACAAAAACAGCCTTCTTCCCCCTTAGAAATATTGCTAAGCTAAGAAACACATTGTCTATATCAGATGCAGAGAAGCTCGTCCATGCATTTTTGACCTCCAGACTGGACTATTGTAATGCATTACTAGGTGGTTGTTCTGCATCATTATTAAACAAGTTACAGTTTGTCCAAAATGCAGCATCCAGAGTTCGCACAAGGTTGAAAAAATATGACCATATAACCCTAATCTTATCATCCCTACAGTGGCTACCTGTTAATTTTCGAATCGACTACAAACTACTGCTACTTACCTAGAAAACACTAAATGGTTTGGCTCCCATGTATCTATCCAGTCTTCTAACACGTTACAATCCGTCATGCTCTCTGAGATCTCAAAACATGGGACTTCTAGTAGTTCCTAGAATAACAAAGTCCACTAAAGGTGGTAGAGCATTCTCACATTTTGCTCCTAAACTTTGGAATAGTCTTCCTGATAGTGTTCGTGGCTCAGACACACTGTCCCAGTTTAAGTGCAGATTAAAAACGTATCTTTTTAGCAAAGCCTACACATAACACACATCACATATCATAACCTTGTGCTCCAGTACATCTAATCACATGCACATTATCAACTTGTGCTGTTAATATCATGAACAGCAACTACGCTAATTTCTCTCCACTGCTTCTCTTTCTCTACCATCTTAAAGCATCCTAAGGTTTCGCCAGCCAGTCATGTCCCACCTCATGAAGATTGTGGACCTTTAAAGAAGTACCGTATTTTCCGGACTATAAGCCACTACTACTCCCCACGCTTTGAACCCCGGGCCTTAAACAATGAAGCGGCTAATTTATGGATTTTTCCAGTTTTTTTCTCGGTTTTACAAACTTCAAGCCAAAACACTGATCCCCATAACAGAACGGGTTCAGGTGAACCAATGAAACTCTTTATATTAAATCAGATGCGCTCCCACTGAATCAGGCCGCACCACATAATAAATATGGATGATGTTCCTCTGATGTTTGACCTGCCGCTCACTCCGACTGTCAACAGGAAATGCGAAACATTCATCCCGCTGAAAACAACCGGGCATGAAAAAACGCATTTCACCTGTGAGAAAAGCAACGCACGACTATGCCAAAAATAAACTCCCAAGAGAAAATTTTTGTGGAAGGAAGGAGGAAGACAGTGAACAATGACTTTCTTGGTAGGCTACTGTTTAGATACAAGCCATTGTAACGCGTTGAGTCTGGGTCATGGGATAGCTCACTAACTCCAGTTGCAACAGAAATAATATAAGCACAGACAGGTTTCCAAAACTCGTGCTTTTTTATTTTTCTTGGCAACAGTGTTATGGGTTAGTCAAAGAAACTTAGAAATGAGCAGCAGAAAATAATAACATACAGTATTCCTCAGCCTTGCACACATGCAGTAATACCGGAAAAAATGCGGCGGCAGGCTATTCCCAAAATGCCGCTCTGCTCTTAAAGGAGCCACAACATATTTCACCCGTTACACCGTGTAACAGACCATGTCTTTTGTTAAAGCCTGTGTAAAGTTTATTAGTTTCAATGTAGACTTATTTATGTTCAAAGTAAAAATCTTTGTAAAATTCAGTTGGTGTGGCTTATTTTTGGGTGCGCTTAATAGTCCGGAAATTACGGTAGATACCGACCCCGCAAACATCCCGAACCATCTAGCGATGTACCAGCGCCAATTGGATCCCACCTCATGTGGAGTTTGGACACTGGACCTCCTTAAGTGTTTAAAGGCTCTGGCATGGAGAAGCTGGTGTTGGATCTGTGATGATCGCAAATGAGCTATTTTATGAGTTGCTCAGTAGCTCCTAGTTTTATAACCACAAATGACTGTAAAAGACTGTAGAAAGAACATTACTCATAATCTTACATTCCAGTGCTCATGTTAGTTCTCACTCTCCAGTGTTCTGTATTGTTTAAAGACTATGATAACACTCTTGATGTCACCCAAATGAGGATGGGTTTCCCTTTTGAGTCTGGTTCCTCTCAAGGTTTCTTCATCATAACATTTAAGGGAGTTTTTCCTTGCCACAGTCGCCATGGCTGCTCATCAGGGATAAACACACATCATTCACCTAAACTGTTCAATCCTGTAAAGCTGCTTTGAGACAATGTCTGTGGTGAAAAGCGCTATAGAAATAAACATGACTTGACTTGACCTATTCTTAAAAAATCCCCTGAACGTGCACTTTTGCAAATAGCAATGCAATATGATTATTCACTTAAGTTTCTACTTGTGCTTTGACCAATAAGTCGCTACAAAAAAATAGATATGAGCCATGGTCAGTAGAAAGTGGTGACACCATGCAAAGGGCGTCAGCTAGAAGGAAAAGATAGGAAAATATAATGGATAATAAAAACAAAACAAGCAAACAGCACAAAGGCAACATGCGTTAACTATACTCAAACAGCATACTGTATATGCATATATATGAAGCATACTGCTAAATGATATTATATATTACACGATTCTACTACTAATAGCTAAAGCTGACCTAAGCTAAATGACATGGGAGAACTTTATGCACCCTATAATGCAAGATGAGTCAAGACATCATGTAGTCTCTTTGTTTTCTCCGCATAGGCAAGGTGTCACATAGGCAGCAGATATTTATCAGTATCTTTGTCTGATATTTACTGACATTTTCTATGTTCCATACATGACTTCTGACTGAATTCTGCACAGTGCATGATGCACTTGCACACTGTGCACAATGCACCTGCCACTCACCAATAAACCAACCTTACTATTACTATTACTATTAAAACAACTTTTCTACTTTTATTGCTGTTATTATTATTTTATATTATTTATTATTTTATTTATATTTATTATCATTATATTATAAACCGAACTAGCTAAATGTATCAACAGTCAAAATAGGTCCAGGCTCTTTGTTGGTACAATAATGGCTGCAGCAGTGGGTAGGGAGCTTTCTCTAAAAAAAACCCACAGTTGGAACAGCAATCCAATTAATGTTCCAGATTCAGACAAAACTTTTGAGTTTAAGTCTAGGTTAAACATATATTTGTTTTGTCAAACCATTTGTAAATAGTTTTTTGGTAAAAAAAAATAAAAAATAGATCTGGGGACTTTCAAATATTTTTTTATTGAGGTAAAAAAATGTTGTCATTGTTGTTTCATTTGCTTGTCATTACTGAATTGTGATTCTAGATATCACTTTACTGATTGCTTTTTTAATTATGTGCCCTGAATCTGGAGCATGACACCATATCTCATGTCTAAATAAAGTGCTCTCGATTAACCTTCTGCCACTGGTTCACACATGTTCGGTATACTGAGGTGGTGATAACCTCTCAAGCTCGGATGGATTCAGCTCAATATCTCAGGTTCACGCAGACGTTTTAAAGAACATTATTAAGTGAAAAAAATCAGGGCTCTGCTGCTGAAATATCAAATCACAGAGCATACAAAGTACGTTATTTTTCTCATGTCATGCTCTGTAGGGGTAAAGCCTCTGTGGATTTGTTCCCCATTTATAAATGACACACAGAAATGTATTTTACTCACAGAATATCAGCAAAGCACATAAAAGCACAGGATTATGGCTTTTAAACTGTGAAATAAATTTACACGTAAATGAACACCTCAGGTGAGTTGTTTAGATATCAAAACAATTATAACTGGTTCTGTAGCAGACTAAAATGAAAAATGGAAAAGGAATCAGGGATGGTTATAATATGCCATTCTACCATTCCTGTTTCTGAACCTGTAACAGTACTTAGGTATCTACAGTTAAAATACTTATCAAAAATTTATATTTAATCATATATGCATATTAGTGCTCCATCCTTTAGCACATCATATTTAAGAAAATAGAAAGTTTTGTATTGTTAAAGGCACACAGTGAGAGAACCCTGTCCATAGGGTTATGTTTGTGGTCTCAGATCACATAATTATAATTAGAATTATATAAAAATCATAAGATTTTTAAATTTCAATGCTGTTAAAATGTAACATATGAATGCAAACACTTTAATGCTGTATCGGTTGTCAGGTTGTAATTATATTTATTTATTTGTTCAATCTAAGATTATAAAAACATAATTCAATATCCATAATAGCATACTGAAAAGCAAGCTGTGACATAATATATTACAATACTGATTTTTTTATCAGCCATAACATTAGCACACCACCATAACAGATTTAAGACGAATCCTGCAACTGCCAGAGCACCAATATAGCACTCAAGCCATCAACCACTCACTTCAATTATATATATATATATATATATATATATATATATATATATATGAACTTTGTAATGATTTTGGTTAAAAATGTGATCCCTATATATATATATATATATATATATATATATATATATATATATATATATATATATATATACACACAGTGTTGTGCTCGTTACTAAAAAATAGTAACTAGTTAGTTACTCGTTACTCCGTTACTTTGTTGATTACTTACACCAAAAAGTAACGCGTTACTGTAAAAAGTAACTTTTTAGTTACTTTTTTAAAGAACCTTCTTTAATGTTCCCATTAATGCCCTTTTATGTGTTATGGTCTAAACACAAAACTGACTTAAACACAAAGTAATTTTTAAACACTATTTTATTTAAGTCAGACCAGCACAAACTGAATATATCACAAGGATTCCTGAAATAAACAACAAAACAAGCTGAGTAATCTATTCACAATCAAAAACTAAAGTGACTTCTGCTGTTGTGTTGAGCTCTTAAAAATGTTCCTTTTACAGCTGAAGTATGAAAACTATCAACAATGTAGAACACCTGGTTAGCGTCTAGCTTCTAGCTCCTCAGGCATGAAGGTCCTGGAGAAGCTTCGACAGATTGGAGTTGCTGTTTATCGCAGTAGATACGAGCTTCGAACCAGAAAGACACAGCTTATATTTGACTTAAAAGTTTTTGCCTTTATGCTCAACTAAAGTGAAATAATGAGCATATTTCCACTTTGAGAAACTCGTCTTGCTCTCGCCTCGATTGCCATTACTGCCGCACAGACCTGAATAAACGAAGACATGCCCACAGTGCGTCTTCTTCGTGTTTACAGTGGTTCATCCACCAATCCTACAGTGCGTCTTCTTCCTGTTTACAGTGGTTTATCCACCAATCCTACAATGTGACGCTGCTGTAAGCAAGTTAGGCTGTAGTCTACACTTCAGCTGAAATTAATTCAAAGTAACGGGTAAAGCACCATACGGTAACGGTAACGGTACGTTATTTTTAAAAGTAACGCGTTACAGTATTAGTAACTGTCAAAAGTAACGCGTTACTGCCCAACACTATATATATATATATATATATATATATATATATATATATATATATATATATATATATATATATATATATATATATATATATATATATATATTTTTTAACCAAAATTATTACAAAGTTCATTGGAACTGGATTGAAGTGAAATATACAGAACTGTGACACATTAGGTCTGAAATTAGGTTTTTCTGCTCCATAAACCCACCATTTAGTGGCCTGAGTTTCTCCTGTACCTAAACATTTATTGGGTGTAAAATTACGTCATGTCTATGGCTTTCAGACAGAGAGACATTTCATTGTCACCAATCAGAGCAGAAAATCAGAGATAAATGGGGCTCTGGACCATCACAGCACTTCCTCTAGCCAGAAAAAGGATATTCAAGGCCAATGTTGGAAAGATCAGACAGTAATGAGATTGACTGCTAAAGAAACATGGTCCCTTTGAAACTTGTCTTTATTAATTGCTGAGGCAGAGGAAACTAATGGGCTTTAATGAAAATCTTGTTATAGAGTGAGATAAAGATGTAAAGGGAAGAAAAAGGGATCAATATTTCTATAGTAATCCTGGGATAAAATTTGATAAAATACTTTTGATGTATTTTGAATAGCTCAATGGAGTAATTAGAAGTTCTGAAGGTTGTGAGTTCACAATCTAACATACATATACGCACTTTGTTTTGACATACAGTATCAGCTGTGTGTGTTTTGTTGTGTTTGTTTGGTTTAAGTCCACATTAACCAGTAGGCAAAAACAGAATGATGGACAATTAATAGTCTGATGGTTTCCCCTAACAAATCTTCTCCCCAAAACCAGTAACAAGATCTTCATTAACTGTGATGTGGTTTACTCAGTGACAGCTTGTTGGACAATGTAGGTTTGATTATTTAGGGAAAACAACTGCGTTAGTGTGGCCAAATGATCATCTCGGATTCCTTTGTGGTCTTGTTTTAACAGAAATTAAGTTTGCTAAATGTGTTTAAAAGTGTAGCCCAGTTGGTTTTTCTGACCGAGGTCATTTGAGTTACATGAAAACGTCTGCATAGAAATGGGACGTGACCGAAGAGTGGTCATGGGACAAGAGTATTTTTGAGGACACAGCAGAAAATGCTGAAAAATACACTTTATACAGAAGCATGAGTTATAAAACTGAAAAATGCAATTTTACACAGCGATCATCTTAATTAGGAAAATGTGACTACTGAAATTAATAAGGAGGCCATAAAATGTGTTCCGAAATTTCTGTTAGTGTTCCTGCTAGTGTTTTTGTAATGTGGTTAAGGATTTTTGTCTACATTTTTAAAGACCATGACATTCATCTAGTGAATATCACACACACACACACACACACACACACACACACACACACAGCTTGGTGTGCTACAGAGACAAAATAAACTGCCTTTGATTAATCACCTATGGGACTCTGAAGAATAAAAGTAAAGCCTAAAAGCTCCTGATGTCTCACTCGCTACCTGGCTCTGTGCTATGTATTATGATCTGTTTAATTCATTACGATCACCCTGGAGGTGAAACACACCCTGCAGATGAATAGAGCGCTCAGAAAATGTGACTATTGTGTGTGTGTGGCGTTTGTGTGTGTGTGTGGTAAAGCTTCGTTTATCTAGGAACTTATCTGTGCAAAATGATCTTTCTGTCTGTACTGTAAATAGGTATTATAAATGTTATGCTACAAAGCACATTTACACATGGTTTGGGTGTGTGTGTTCAGTGAGTGCATTTACAATCATTAAAAAAAATCTCAAAGAATTTAAACTAGAACTTGACACAGCACACAAAACCTCGAAAAATCGAGTCAAGTAGGCTTTTATTGTCATTTCAACCATATACCGTGCAGTACACAGCGAAATGATGTTCAACAATGTCCCCCCCAAAAAACAAAAACAAAAAAAACAATGGTCCCCCAATTCCAAGGTACTACATCAGACATAAATGACTAGCAACATAAAGTGCACATGTGTAAAATGTAGTACAAACAAAAAGGGAAAACAATATTTTTACTGTTGATTGTGTGTGTGTGTGTGTGTGTGTGTGTGTGTGTGTGTGTGTGTATGTGTCGGTCCAGTTCCATCATGTTGAATGTTCTTCAGTGGTAATATCAGAGAACCACCAGCCATGCCCCCCTCTCCGGTCTCCGGTGTCTCTGTGTCAAAATGCAGCCGGCCAAATTCCCCGCCGATCGCTCCAAGGTTGTGTTCCTCATCTCGCTGCTAACCGGGAAGGCTCTATCATGGGCAAAAGCAATATGGAACGGCAATAGTGCCATTACCACCTCGTATAAGAATTTTACCAGTCTCTTCGCAGAGCTGTTCTGTATAGCCACCGGCGCACTCACTATAGCCGACCAACTCTTTCATCTCCCCCAAGGGTCTTCCACACTAACGGAGATCTTCCATCTCTGAGATCGCCCACTTATCTAAATTTGCTTATCAAGATCATCACTCCCACGTTATCCCTTTCTGGTCCCAGCCCTTGTAGATTCAGGTGGGACTGTTCCATCAAGAGGAGATAGAGTTCCTGGTTCTAGATCAATCCACCAGGATGTGTTCGTCCACTCGCCTACCCCCTCATTTTTTTGCGCTATTGACCTAATGCCAGGTGCCAAACTGCCAAAGTGTTGAATCTACCTGGTATCCATCCCAGAGGGCACGGCAATGGAGGTCTACATTCAGGAAGCCTTATCACCCCATCCTTCTTCTTCATCCTTTTAACAAAAAAAGGATGGGGGTTTCCAGCCATGTATTGATTATCGTATTCTCAACTCCTGAATTGCAAAACTCTCTTACCCGCTCCCAGCCACCCTAGAAGTTCTCCATGAAGCCTAAGTGTTCACCAAGCTAGACCTTGGTGATAAGTGGAAGACGGCATTCATCACCTCTTCGGGGCACAATGAATACCAGGTCATGCCGTATGGGCTCTCCATTTCTCCAGCAGTCTTCACCTCTTTTACGACACCTGGATCCCAAGTTCCCATTCATACTGGAGGTGGACACCTCATCCACAGGTTTAGGAGAAGCCCTATCCCAACATACAGGTAACCCTCCACACCTCCAACCCTGTGCCTTCTTCTCTAGGAAACTCTCGTTTGCGGAAAAAAACGATGACATTGGGAATTGTAAACTTCTGGCCATCAAACTGGCTCTGGAAGAGTGGTGGCACTGGCCGGAGGGCTGTTCTGTCTGTGCCATTTCAAAGACATCTCACCATTTACAGTATATGTGGGAAACTGGTTTCCCTACCAATGACCTTGGTCCCATATAGGGATTGATTTTGTCACTGATCTGCCTAACTCGGATGGCCATGCCTGCATCCTTCTCTAAAGCCTGCAGACTGGTTCCCTTACGAGGTTTGCCCACAGCTAGAGAAACATCTAAAGTACTTGTCCAACAAGCGTTTTGCAATTATGGCCTCCCAGAAGAAATATTGTCGGACCGGGGTCCTCAGTTCACGTCCCGCATTTGGAAAGCGTTGTTTAAGTTGCTGACTGGATAGTTTCAAAATCCCTGAAACCAGAGTCTCTACAACTGAACTGAATTAAATGTGTTGTATTTGGACACTGAATCTGTGGTGATGATGTCAAAGATTATTATTGAGATTCTAAACAGCCATGTTTGTTGTACAATGCACTGAAGTCCTGATGTCAAAGCAATGTTTGGCTTTAAGTGGTTTGATATTTGTGATAACTGGGGAATAAATGGGGAAGTCCCATCATCTCTCCCTACATTCACCCTCACCACCAACACACATGAATCTGAAGTGAGTGATCTCAGTGTGGTTCATTCTCTTTAATCTCCTCATCCTTATCATCCCTGAGAGAAGTCAGTCATTTAGGCATTAAGTTACTTAACAGTCATTGACACACACACACACACACACACACACACACACACACACACACATACACACACAAATTGATACAGGGTGCAAAGTATAAAGTGATTCGTGAGTGAGTGAATGAGTCCCAGTACAAATTTACCATCAGGGAATGAATGAATAGCCTTTATTTGTCACATATATATTACAGCACAGTGAAATATTTTATTTGCAGTAAAGGGTTGGATTTATGATCCATGTACTTAAAATACGTATTTCAAGTCTACATAATATAAAAATTTAGCTTCTGATTGTTGCTGACTCAGTAGTTTGCCCAGACTTATTGAGATCAGAACAGAAAATTGAAAAGGTGGTGGTGATGCAAGCATGCAAGGTGCCAGCTTTCAAATAGGTGTCCAATCATTTATAAATAAACATTTGTATTTATTAATTAATTAGAAACTATTTGCTATGAATGCAGGTGCCATCAGTTGTTTTCTTATGACTTGTTTGTCATTGAGTCAGTGTTGCTGATGCAAAGTATCTCTTCATTACCAAACACCAAGTAATTTAATTAGGATACAATTACAAGGCATTCGCAAACTGTTAAACATTAAACTGTTCGTTACAAACCAACAGTTTAACTTCATCTGGGAGATCACAGGGAGTATGTATGTAAATATCTTATCTGTTGTGTTGTTGCATTTGTCCGATATATTGCGTAACTCGCCCTGAGAAAAGCTGTTGCTATTACACATTGCTTAATTAATCAACTGATTCAGAGTAATCGTGAAGGAACAGATCAAATACGTCAATTGATGGAAGGTTTGTGATGACATTTCATGCTCCCTTGTACAAGTAACAGATAAAAGATGTAACCTGCTTTCACTGTAATTTAACATCCTGTAAGTTGTTCTTTTGTAAGACAGTTTTGTGTTTTCAGCCTAATTTTATAATAAAACATTGTAAAATTCTCATTTCTTTGTGAGTTAGGCTGAATCTCCCTGGATGGAGTTTCCTAATTTTGGAAAACATTGCTGGAGATGATTCCACATGAACAGCTCAAAGATTCATCAGATTAATGTGGAGGGTTAGACTCGAGGATCACAAAGATTTATTTGTACTGTAATCAAAATAAACAGTCTGCTAAAGTGGCATTGGACTACAATTGCCATGAACAGTTTTGCATTCAAGAGTCCATCAGTGAACAGTTGATAATCTCAACAATAATGGAAACAATAATGAATGGACTTTAATGTCAGCCAGATGAGGAAGGGTTTCCTTTTGAGTCTGGTTCCTCTTAAGGTTTCTTCCTTATGTAGTTTCACTGAGTTTTTCCCTTTACTATTGTTGCCTTTTGCATACTCATCAGTGACAAATTTCTGATGTAAAATGATATATTTATAATTAAATTCTGTAAACCACTTTGGGACAATGTGTTATAGGTATTAAACAAAAAAACAAATCCAATTGAAATTGATTGAGCATCCACAAAAAAGGAAAAGTAAACTGACTCATACAGATGAATGCGAGCTGTTAAACGAAATCAAAGAACAGAGCTGCTGAAATCATATGTGTTCAATAATTGAGATAAAATAAAATAAATTCTGAACAAACTATAAAACTAGCTATTAATGTAATAATAGAATAATTTATTCGGCAATGAATTCGGGTTGATTATTGTTCAACGTAATAAAGTTTGTTTTACTTTTAACTATTTTGTATTTCTAACAACAATGGTTGAATGTGTGAAACCAAATCAAAAGTAACCAAAAAAAAATTTTAATAATCACTTTCGGTCTGAATTAGACTCAAAAACTTATAGAAGTCAATTCAGGAAGGCTAAATGGCAAAGGTTCAAGGTCGACCGAGTTTGTATTCCGGCCTTCTTTTTGTTGGAAATTTCCAACAGACTATATAATTCAATGTTGGTCATTCCTTTGAAGCCCATTTGGCTAAATCCTTTACAGTTAGTTTTTGGTAAACATGGACATGTTAGTAGAGTCAAGCATTTTCACCTCGATTGCATGCCACATACACCCGTCCTTCTTTATTAAGCACGACAAAATGTTGAGGATTTTTTTCAGAGTAAAGATTTGTGCTTTCTTTTACTAATCCTTTCATTTGTGGTGTCCAGTAATTTTGCGTGAATAATTACACCCTTCATCCCAGGCATCAGGTCTCGCCTGTACACCACGATACATATTTATACACACATCAAACATGATCACCCTAGAATCGTCAGGAAAGAGATGTCTCCTGGAGGGAAGCTCTTAAAATAATCCTGGCCTGACTCTTCCTTTTTCTTTCAGCGCTTGTTTTCATCACTCAGTCTCCTGGTTTATTTTTACAGCAGATGTTTATCCTCCAGTACTGAGTGCACTGTAATTTCAGGCCTGGAACTTAGTGATGGGATGAGAGAGGTAGAAAGAGAGAACGCACAAGAGAGAGGGTGGGGTACAACTGGATGATCAGGATATATATGTGTGTGTGCGTGTGTGTGTGTGTGTGTGTGTGTGTGTGTGTGTGTGTGTGTTTGTGTAGAAATCTCTGGAGCTCAGTAAGCTGTGTGTGGTGCAGGAAACTCCCTGGTTTATAAACTGTGTGTGTTTGGTGTGCTTCCAGATTACAGACTCAGTAAAAGCTCTTTTCTTAGGAGTTTACTCAGCATTTCCACCTTTACATGCAAAATTTTTATCAATATAGTAAAAGTCCTTGTTCCAAATCAGCAGCGTAACTTATGTTTATGTGTAAATGTAAATGTTTGCATTGATTATAAAATACTACTAAAGACTAATTAAGCAAACTTTTCGGTCTCTTATGACCTGCCTACTGTGATCAAAAGGTACAGGTTATTTGTTGGTACCTTGAAGACTACAGCAAGGGGAAGATTTTTTTTTACAAAGCCCTACAGTAATGGAATAACCTTCTTTGTTAGGGAAGCAGATCTGAAGGGATCGCTATTTTTGGGAAAGTGGAGGTTTGGATGCTGTGACTATAGTCCTTAATAAGCATGACAATAATTTGTGTGTGTCTCTCTCTCTCTCTTTCTCTCTCTAGCTGCAAATGCTCTTACGGTATCAGTGATTCTGTCCCCTTCCACTTAATGGACTTGCCTGATCCATTCTTATCATTCCTCTGCCTTTCTTCTGGATGTAATTCACCCCAAAATGAATCACTCTCTGCACCTGAGAATGGATCCATATAAGAGAGCTACAGCTGCCATGAACAGTTTTGCACTCGGGTCTCCAACAGTGAAATGCCGATAAATTCAGCAATGATAGAACTATCAAGAATGGACATTAGTGGCACCCATATGGGAATGGTTTCTCATCTCTGGAAGTTTTTTTGTTCCAAAATTGCCACTGGCTCGCTCAAATATATATATTTGTGATCTGTTTAATTCTGTAAACAGATTAAGACTTCAGGACAATGCCTATGCCGTTTCAGGATAATGCCCATGTTAACAGCTGTCATGGATCGCCATACGGCAGAAACCGGGAGTAAAACAAGGTATAGATTATTTATCTTTGAAGAGACAAACAAAGGAGACTCAGAAACTGGAGTACAGGAAATGATAAACTTAGCTGTAGTGAGCGTCACGAGAAGCATCAGGAGGAGCACAGGATCACAGGATCACAGGAAAACACAGGTAGGGAGTCCGGATGATCTAGGGTGGATATACAGTAGATCGGACGGTGAGTGAAGGGGGAGAGAGCTCTTTTAAAGGGGACGGATTAAGGAAAAACAGGTGCAGGTGATTAAAAGGAGGGAGAGGCTGAGCGAGAGTGTTGAGCGTTTAATGGCTGGTGGTTCTCTGACAAAAGCACAATACAAAATTTTTTTTATTTAGGTGAAGTTCGGTTTACACACCCAATATGCATACAATGTTTTTTTTTTTAGGTGTGCCATTTAGATTCCTGAAAATCACATACTATACATGTAGTTCATGTCTTCTAGAATCTTCTTGAGTAAAAAAAAAAAAATCAGAGACAAGATTTTTATTCAGTGCATTTATACAAAAATAAATAAGAATATAAATAGGAAGAAAACAGAAGAGAAAATTATCCAAAAATGATTCAAACAGGAATAGAATTATTATAAGATAAGTATTGCTGCATGAAGTCATGGTTAATTATGACATTATTCTTTGCAAATTTGGTTTATTGAATAAAATGCCTTCCACACTTGTTATTAGGTTTTCCGTAAAATAGCAAATCAGCACATTATAATGAATTAGATCTATTATATTAATTCAATAAAGCCCAGAAGAAATACACCGTGGTTGTAAAATTGTAATGCATGGCAATGTACACAGGAAATGTTAACACAGTAATTCTTCATTCCATGTGTTCTGTTGACAATGATTTGATGGATAAGCTTAACACACTTAATTTGAAATTCGTAGTTCATAATTTAATTAATAACAAATGTAGACTCTGATTACTAATGCTGTTTCATTTGATGTCTTCATGAACTTCCTATAAATATCTCAATGTACACCCTTCGACAATCTGTGTTATTTGTGATGGAAGTAGGATTTTATTTAAAGAATGTTATTACACTGATGGATGATTTGTGGCTTGTGCTCTGATCTTCGCCTCGTTTGCACGTTGGATATAAATGTCAAATTGATTGCACTTTAATGATCTGCACACACACTGAAGTTATCACAGCACTGTTTAAAGACACACACAGTTAATGAGAGGACAGATACAGTGGGGTGCAGGGTGGAGCCAACTTACATCTATGCCTCATATCTGTATGGCAAACCTCAGTGTTTATAACTGGAACTCCTCCTTGGGTGGGTGGATAGATGGATGGATAGATGGATGAATGGATGGATGGATGGATAGATAGATAGATAGATAGATAGATAGATAGATAGATAGATAGATAGATAGATAGATAGATAGAAGGCTGAATGGATGGTTGGATAGATGGAACCATTTTCCTTAAGCTGTTCTGTAAATTTATTTAAGTTGATAAAAGGAGGGATCAGATAAGATACATGATTAGATGGATGGATGGATGGATGGATGGATGGATGGATGGATGGATGGAACAATTCATGTATGAGTGTGGATGGATTGAACATTTGATGGATGAATATATAGATGAAGGAATTTATCTGGATTTGTGGATGGATGAATGGATGGATAACGGATAGATGGTTGGATGGACGGATATATGGAAGAGGAGATGGATGAAAACACTGAAAAATGTATGCAGATGGCTGGTAAACTAAAGAAATTGGATGCAGATGGCTGGTAAATGAAAGGAATTGGATATATGGATGGATGAAAGTCTTTCTAGACAGCTGGATGGCTGAACAAAAATATGTGGATGAGACAGAGGACATATGAACAGGAAAAGATATAGATGGTTGGTTGGAGGGATGAATGAATGCAGGGAGAAATGGATAAATAGATAGATGGGTGTAATTATTAATATACTGTAGAGTATCAAGTTATCAATCCATAAATAAAATGCAAGTACAGATGAATGAATGGAGAGTTAAATAGATAAGAACAGATGGAGGAAGGGAAAATATATGGAAAGAAAGGGTTAGGTTTAGGTAAGAAGAAATAAGTGCTTATTAGAAGTAATCTATGAGGCACTACATTGTATGACATAATGCATTGTAAAGTAGTGATGTATTGTGTAACACACTCAGCGTCTGTCTCTTGCTAGTTAGTCACAGAGCGGGAACTCACAAAGCATCACTTATCCTCTTACCAGATTTAAACTCAACCTCATTGTACCAAACCTTGACTGATATTCTGATCAGGTAACACAACACACACACGTTAACATGACAAAGCATTTAACAGAAGAAGAAAGACTTTAATGGTATTAAAGAATTAAAATGCACTTCATGAATGAGTCTATGCTCTCAGTTAATTCTCTCAAGCAGACTTGCTGACGCTGCAAAGTGTGTGTGTGTGTGTGTGTGTTCGTCTTTGTGTGTACATAGATGTGAATGTAATAGTATTTGTTTTTGAAGCAGAGTCTTTCTGTAACAATTGCCTCATTTTCTATAACCAGATAAACATCACTAATTAATACAAAGTAGTGTTATTTCACCCACAACATTAACAACATTAGAAATAAACACCTGATTAACACTGTCATATTAAACACACACACACACACACACACACACACACACACACACACACACACACACACACACACACACAGTGTTTGATAAACCAATCCCAGCGCTGTATATAAACACTGGCACATTGGCCAAATAATAACAAATCACCCGTGAGTCACCCATGCCTCATCCAGTACTCTTCTGTAAATACTGGCCTTTAAATCTGCTATGAGACAGAGACAAAACACATGTATTATACACTGTCGTTGTTTATTACTTGCAATAAAGCCAAATGTTCTAAGCTTTAGCTTTGTGCTCAATTATTTTACATTTAGGTAGCAGCTAGGGTTTAGTGTGGAGAAAACAGACCAGCTACAAAATAAAATTACTCCTGACTTCTTCTTCCCTCTTTCTTTAAATTCAGGCTCCATGCTAATGTTTTTTCAGGTTAATAATCCAGATTCATTGTGATATTTTTTTGCTACTGTGGTGTTTATAAAGCAATGATTCTTATTTATTTTATTATCCTAAAAGTTCTTACACATGCAACTTAACCTGTTAAAAAGATCACATTCACAATAAAAATCTGAACATACAATTCAGAGCCACTTTGGTATAATATAATTCAGGGATGATATGATTTTGATTTGTTTTATATTATTAAAATTATTTAGAGCCATTTTGATTTGTATATATATATATATATATATATATAATATACAATATATTATTATATGTGATATGACTTACAACTATGTTAAAATGATTTAGAGCCATACACATAATATGCATATTGTTATTTAAATGATAGTAAATGATGTGTTACATTTTACATTCCAACATGAATAGACACGACATGAAGAAGCAGTGTGTGTGTGTGTGTGTGTGTGTGTGTGTGTGTGTGTCAGATAGCTGAAGCCTTATTAAACAGCCCTTATATCTTTTCGAGGTTTTTCCATCTTTCACTGACACTGAACCCTGTGCCTGATTTACTTCCTTCTCCATTTATATTCCTCCACTTTCCTCCCTTTGTCCTCCTGATGTTCATGTTTCGGAAGTCAGCATTCACATTAATGCCACAATGGAATAATGGGGTGAGTGGATGGACAAATGGGAGGAAATGTATATCTTTGCAAATGTAGCAGGAGATCAGGGATCAGCCTGGATGGTCTGCTAACCTATCACTCACTTAAAAACACATACTCCCACACATACAGTGCATCCAGTCCGGATTTGCTGCAGAGGCAAGAGGATAAAAAGAGAAAAAGTAACAGGTTTTTAGAGAAAGGTACAGACTTAGAAAACTAGAAAGAAGAACAGATCACAGTAAAAGACAGAAAGAGACAGAAAGAGTAAGACAGTGAGGAAAGAAGACCGACAGAAATGGAGAGAAAGAGGGAAAAAGCAGAAGCAATATATGGAGAGACAGATAGACAGCAGTTGAAAGAGGCGGACAGAAAGAGGGAAATGCAGAGAAAAGAAGAAAGATAGAAAAGAGAGAATGAAAAGAAGAATATTGAAAAAGATTTGCAGAGACTTAAGACAGGGAACAAGAAACAGATGAATAAAGACCGAAACAGTCAGAAGAAGAAATATGTGGGGTAAAGAAAATAAGAGTGATACAAAGAAGGTGGGATGGACAGAGAAAGAGAAACAGAAAAGAAAAAACATATGAGGGCAGAGAACAAAAAGAAATATGGGGTGAAAGATAGAGAGAGATAGAGAATGGAGGCAACAGGCAGACAGACAAACAGACAGAAAAAGAGACAGAGGTGAAGACAGAGCCAGAAGAGAGTGTGTGACAGAGACAGACATTATTCGCCTCATGACCCCGAGGTGGATTAGTGGTGTTAGTCAGGGAGTGCTAGAATAATCTTTTGCCTTTTAAAGGGGACATGTTTTATTAAAACAATGCCTCGAAACAATGTTTAACTTCTGAGAACCTTAAGTCATTATATAAGCATTAAAAAGTAAAATGTTATTATCCATATAGTTAGTTTATTGTGTTCCATGCTTTAATTGATGTACTGGGAAATAGGACAGAAGGTGTAAATAGAACTACCGTAATTTCCGGACTTTTAAATGCACCCAAATATAAGCCGCACCCACTGAATTTTACAAAGATTTTTATTTTGAACATAAATACGCCGCACCTGTCTATAAGCCGCAGGTTCCTACACAGACAGTGTCTGTTACACGACTTGTATCTAAATAGTAGTTTAACAAGAAAGTCATTGTTCACTGTCTTCCTCCTTCTGTTCACAACGATTTCTCTCGGGAGTTTATCTTTTGGCATCGTCATGCGTTTAAAAATCACCATCGGTGAAGCTTTTCTCCCAAAGCCGTGCAGCTCAGAACACAGGTCAAGTGCGTTTTTTCATGTCCGGTTGTTTTCAGCGTGATGAATGATTCTCCTTTCCTGTTGACAGTCCGAGTGAGCGGCAGGTCAAACGTCAGAGGAACATCATCCATATTTATGATGTGGTGCGGCCCGATTCAGTGGGAGCGCGATTTAATATAAAGAATTTCATTGGTTCACCTGAACCCGTTCAGCAATGTCATTGGTCTAATGTTATGGGGCTCAGTTTTTTGGCTTGAAGTTTGTAACACCGGAAAAACCCACAAAAAATCAATAAATTAGCCGCTTCATTGTTTAAGCCGCGGGGTTCAAAGAGTGGGGAAAAAGTAGCGGCTTATAGTCCGGAAAATACAGTAAATAAAAGTATTGGTACACTTGGATTTTCCAGCCATATGGGTTCTTCCCCAAACTGTTACCACAAATTAAGATGTACACAATTGCGTAGAAGGTCTCATTAAATATTCCCTTCACTTGAACCAAATCATGTTCCAGAAGGACAATGCCCCTGCGCACAAAGCAATCTCCATAAAGATATAGTTGACATAGGTAGTAGTGAAAGATCTTGAGTAGCCTGTTATAGAACTCTGAACTCAAACACTGACTGCACTCCAGGCCTCCTCACTCTACATCAGTACCTGACTTTATTAACACCCTTGTGGCTGAATAAGCACAAATACCCATAAACACGTTCTAAAATCTAGTGGAACATCTTTCCAGAAGATTGGTGGTTCTTACAACAGCAGAGGGAATTAAACGTAGAATGGGATGTTCAAAAAGCACTGGTGTCGACCAACTTTTGTCCAAATAGTGTATTTCATTCAACATCCATGTTTTTTTCCCATCACAGAAGTAGACCCTCTGACCTGAAGCAGTGGCATCGGCGCCGGGTAAGTGGCTATGTTCAGTCCTCCAGGGCCAGAATGATGTAATGCTCTTTTATTCCCAACTCAAAAAGGTACTCAGTGAGCAAAAGCAGAGAAAAAAACTACATAAACTGGTATTGTGTGTAAGCTCTGTAACTGGAGCTCTGAGCTCCTGCCAACTTCCTCTTTATTTTGACAACAAGATAGGCAAAGAAAAGAAAAACCACCAACATGAATAGCTAATAGTTTCTATTCAGCAAATTGTGTCTTTTTTTCTTTTGTCTACCATGATGCCTCTTTCTCTCTCTCTCTCTTTCTCTTTCTTTCTCTCTCAATCTCTTTCTCCTCTCTGTGGTTAAATATTGTGAAAGTAACATAAATATATCTGCAAATACCGATATAAACTCCTGTAAAATACGTCATCATAATCAATAAACAGGACAAATTAAATAAAAAAAAAAAAAAAACTGATAAAAATAAGGCACCCAGGAAATGATGTCATGTTAAACATTTCTCACTGCTAACGATGTAAATGCTTCTCACACAACTGTGCTCAACAATCTCTAGCTCATAAAAGTGCTTGATTGGTTTGAATTAACTTGGAGAGAAAGCTAGTCTAGTAGTCACATGCTAAAAGTAATCTTATCTACCAGACTAATCTTAATAGAGTAAACCTAAAATAATCTGTCAAATCTACTGTAATTCAGCAACAGCTACCAAACTAATCCATCTAAAATAATCCAGTACATTTAAAGGAATCTTGCAGGCATAAATTAATGTAACTATCCTAAATTTACCTCATCAGTCTAAAGTATCTAGATAGTCTAGTCTAAAATATTCTAACTATCACAGCATGCCTGTCAAAGCACAAGATAAGATAAGAGTAAGCTTAAACTAATCCAACAACTCTAAATGATCCAGCAAACTTTTTCTTCTTTTGGCTGATCTTGTTAGTTGTCGCCAGATCGTTCATCTCCATACTCCCCTGTCCTATACATCTGCCTCTTTCCAACCAACTACCTGCATGTCTTCTTTCACCACATCCATAAACCTCTTCACTGGACTTCCTCTTTACCTCCTTCCTGGCAACTCCATCCTCAGCATTCTTCTACCAATATACCTCATGTCCATGCCACTGTCTCTAAACTATACAACAGAGCAGGTCTCACCACAGTCCTATAAACTTTTCTTTTCACTCTTGCAGATACCCTTCTATCACAGATCACTTCTGCCACTCTTCTCCACCCACTCCACCCACATACTTCTCTGACACACCAGACTTCCTCATACAGTACCACAACTTATCTCTCCACCCTGTCGGACGCTTTCTCTAAATCCACAAACACACAATGCAACTCCTTCTGACATTCTCTATAATTCTCAATCAACATTCTCAAAGCAAATAAGGCACCTATGGTGCTCTTCCTCGGCATAAAACCATACTGTTGCTTACAGATTGTCACCTCTTATCTCAGCCTGGCTTCCAATACTCTTTCCCATAACTTCATGGTGTGACTGATCAACTTTATACCCCTGTAGTTACTGCAGGTCTGCACATCTCCCTTATGCTTAAAGATCTGTACCAGCACACTCCTTCTCCATTCCTAAGGGATCCTCTCATATTCTAGAATCTTGTTAAACAATCCGGTTAAAAACTTCACTGCCATGTCTCCTAAACATCTCCATGCTTCTACTAGTATGTCATCTGGGTTAACCAACTTTCCACTCTTCATCCTTTTAATAGCTGCTCTCACTTTCTCCCTACTAATCATATCCACTTCCTGCTTCACCACCTACACAACATCCAACCTTCTCTCTCTCATTTTCTTCATTCATCAGCTGCTCAAAATACTACCTCCATCTTCTCAACACACTCTCCTCACTAGTCAACACATTTCTATCTTTTATTGCTCTAACCTGCAGGACATCCACTTCTCTTCTCTCACATACCTCTGCCTGGCCAATCGGTACAAATCCTTTTCTCCTTCCTTAGTGTTCACCTTCTCATACAGCTCCTCATATGCCTTTTCATTTGCTTTTGCCACATCCTTCTTCACCTGATGTCGTATCTTCTTCTAGTCCTGCCATTCCCAATCCTGTTTCACCAAATTCTTTCTTCTCATGCTTTCCTGCACTTCCTCATTCCACCACCATGTCTGTCTTCCTTTCTTTTTCAAGATGTCACACCAAGTACCTTTCTAGCTGTCTCCCTTATCACTTTTGCAGTAGTTGCCATCATCCAGCACCTCTTCCACACTGACGAGTCCCTGTCGGAACTCTTCTCTGAATCTCACACTTCAGTCTTCCTTCTTCCTCCTTCCACCATCTAATATTTTTCCAGTCTTCACCCTCCTTCTCATCTTCGAAAACCATCCTACAGACCACCATCTAATGCTGTCTAGCTACACACTCCCCTACCAACACCTTACAGTCTCCAATCTCCTTCAGGTTGCATCTCCTACATAGAATATAGTGTGCCCCTTCCTCCACTCTTCTATGCTTGTCATTTGTATTTGTATACGTATTTACCACTGCCAATTATATCCTTTTCACACAATCTATCACCATCTGCCTCTCCACATTCCTCTCTCATCACCTGCTTAGCACCTCTGTTCCCTTCACCAACATGCCCATTGTAATCTGCCTTAATCACCAATCTTTTTTTTTCTAGGTACACTCTCCACCACTCCATCTAACTGACTACAGAATTTTAGCATAGGCACTGATGACATTTATCATCACCACTTCAACTTCAAGCTTCACGTTCATCACCATATCAGAAACTCTCTCGAATATCGAAAGTCACCTCGAATGTTCGTGGCCTTACTCCCTTTCCACTTAGTCCCCTGAACACACAACATATCTACCTTTTTTTGCTCCGTTATATCAGCTAACTCTCAAGCTTAAACTAATCAAATGACACCTAGCATTTTAAACTGCTGTTTGAATGTACACTGTATGGACAAATATGTATGGACATTAGACCATAAGATGTTTAGTATGTGTTTTATTAACATCCCATTCCACAATTTGTCCCTATTTGCTGTTATAGTAACCCCCACTCTTCTGCGAAGATGTTCCACTAGATTCTGTAGAGTGGTTGTGGAGATTTGTGCTAATTCAGCCACAAGGGTATTAGTAAAGTCAGGGACTGATGTATCATGAGGAGGTCTGGGTTCTTTTCAGCTTTCCAAATCATCCCAAGGGTGCTCAATAGAGTCGAGGTCAGAGGTCAGAGGTCAGAGCTCATAGCAGGTCAATCAAGATTTTACACTTCAACCTATGTAAACCAGTTGGCTTTCTGCACAGAGGCATTGCCATTCTGGAAAAGGTTTGGTTTCTTAGCTCACTTGTAAAGAATATTTAATCCTAACAACATCCTGTACAATTATGTGCCTCCAACTTCATGGTAACAGTTTAGTGAAGAAACACATGGCTGGAAAGGGCAGGTCCCAATACTTTTGTCTGTATAGTGTACTTTAGCTACACTGTTAGATGTGTTATACTGCAAGCATAAAAGTACTTCCAGCTTTAGAATGCTTAAAAATCATTTAAAATTGCCAATAAAAGAAAATCAAAAGACAAGGCATAAAATCTGTAAATACAGCAAGGGATATTTCAAACTTGGATTTATGTGCATGGACAGTTACGAGGCCACAGCCCTGAAATTGACACACACACACACACACACACACACACACACACACACACACACACACACACACAAACAATGTCCCAAGTGTGTGGTAAATTTGAAAAAGACATTTGGAATTCAAACGAGGCCAGGCTGCTTACAGCAACAGCAACAAAAGCTGTTTTAAAAGACAAACCTTTTGCATAAATGAAGCATTTAACATTAGCCTGCTCTATAGTATCATCTCAAGGGTTAATTGAGGTAAATAATTTGGGCTGAAGACGTTCAACTGATCAAAGGTGGCAAAGGTACACACAACATTCACTTTAGAAGTACAGATACTCATGTTTTAAAATACTCTGGTAAAAGTTAAAAGTCCTGAGTATACTTTTTATTCAAGTTGAAGTAAAGATGTTTAGGCTCTGACATGTACTTAAGTAAAAACTAGCCATTAATACTACCTGTTTTGGTAACTGGACATAACTTCATATTAATATTAGGGCTGTCAATTGATTAAAAATATTTAATCGCGATTAATGGCATGCTTGTCATACGTTAACTCAACATTAAACGAAACTTAACCGTACATTTTTATCTGTTTTCTTTTCAAGTTTATAATACTCCAATCAACATGGCCATGGACAAATATTTATGCTTTATGCAAATGTATGTCTATTATTAGTGAAACCAAACTCAACATAGAACATGATGATACAATATTCTTGTAAATGTTTTAAAATAATTGTGTTTTTTTTAATTACTAAAATCATCATGACACCAATCGGAACCTTTGCTATGTTTCCACACGGATGGTTAATGAGGTGATACCAGAGAAACTTTACCTCTTCTAACTTTCATACGAATTACATAATCCGAGAATATTTGTTTATTTAAAAGACATTTTGAGCTTTCTGTCAATATATTTATTATATCTGTGAGGCAAGTATTCACTAAAATTTAGGTTGTTTTATTTATGTGTCTATGAGTGTATACAATAAAAGTAGACCCTTTACAGATTTGAATGATGTATATAGAAATACCCGGTATCCGTTACTTCTCTTTTTTTGCACTGAGGCAGTTGCTCAAACAGACCAGAATGTTTACATTTTCAGATGACAGTGCAGCTCGTAAAAATACTGTGCAGCTCGTAAAAATAAATGTTATTATGGTGTTTTAAATTACGTAAATCGAAACGAAACAGAACTTTTTCTGTTTCCAGGCAGTTTTAATTGCCGGATGTGTGCATCATGGCGGATTTGAGTGCTTGATTTGAGACTTGATGCATCAGTCTAACAAATGTTTTGTGATTAAAAATAATTTTTCAGAAAGTACGTCGTGAATAAATAGGTTTTAATTTCGCCTCTTTTATATTTATTTATACAGACATGCGTTCTGCATTAATCACGCAATAATTAAAGTGCAATTTTATATATATATATATATATATATATATATATATATATATATATATATATATATATATATATATATATATATAAAACCAGGCATAACATTATAACATTATGACCATTGAGTAAATAACACTGATTATCTCTTCAGTATAGCACCTGTTAGTGGGTGAGATTTATTAGGCAGCAAGTCAACATTTTGTATTCAATGTTGTTGTTGATGTGTTAGAAGCAGAAGAAATGGGCAAGTGTAAGGATTTGAGCGAGTTTGACAAGAACCAAATTGTAATGACTAGACAACTGGGTCAGAGAATCTCCAAAACTGCAGCTCTTGTGGGATGTTCCTGGTCTGTAGTGGTCAAATATTATGCATAAATAGACATGTCAAAAGATAATTTACTCAAATGGCATGATATGGTTTTTTAGAAGTATGAATGATACAGTATATACAGAATAAATATACAGTTGTGCAATGATAAAAGTGAGTGGATAAGCAGTGCAAAATACACAGGAAGTGACAATGCAGTATTGTATTGTTAACACTGTATGATGATCAGCTGTTCAATGCAGTAACAGCCACAGGAAAAAAAGCTATTCGATAGTCTGTTGGAGATGTGGACTCTGAGGAACTTAAAGCTGGGTACACGCTGAACAGCAGCTCCGTTGATGTGAATAGGTGAATGAGTATGATTGCCGGCTCTTAAATCCACAATGACCTCTTTCATCTTCTTGTTGTTAAGTTCCAGGTTATTGTCCTCACACCATGCTACTAGGTGCTGGATCTCCTCCCTGTATGCCGTCTCATCGTTATCTCTTACCTCTGACCGTGGTGTCATCTGCAAACTTACAATGCTGTTTGAGGCATATGCAGGTGTGCAGTCATGGGTGAAAAGGGAATATAGGAGAGGAGACAATACAAATCCCTGAGAAACCCCAGTGCTGAGGGTGAGACTGGAGGAAGTGAAGGTGTTCAGTAGAACAGACTGTTCGTTAGAAAGTCCTGGGTCAAGTTACACAGATGTGTGCTGATGCCAAGCTGTTTCAGCTTCAAGATTAGCTTGTGAGGCCTAACTGTGTTAAAAGCTGAGCTGATATTAACCAACAACATCCTGGCATAAGTAACTGGGTTGTCCAGGTGAGTCAGGGCAGAATACAGGACAGTGGAAATGGCGTCCTTGTTTGACCTATATGGGCGATTCAGGCAAACTGGTATGGTTTATGAAAGGCTTTAATATGGGTGGGGACGCACTTTGCGATGACAGGGTGATGTTCTGTTTCAGCGGAGTGCTTTGGCACTGGCATGATGGTAGCAGACATGAAGAGGATAGGGGCAGTTGCCTAGGACAAGGACAGTTTGAAGATGCCTGTGAAAACCTGAGCATGCTCTGAGTACACAGCCAGTGATCCCCTCAGGGCCGGCTGCTTTTAGTGCATTCACCCTACCCAGGGTAGCACACATTTCAGAGGTGAAAAGTGTTAGTGGCTGTTCACCTGGTAATAGATTTGACTTAAGCATGGGCTCTATGTTCCCCTTTTCAAAACAAGTGTAGAAGGGGTTTAGCTCATAGGGGAGTGAAGCAGAACTGGTTGGAGGTGCTCCACTAGGTGGTTTGAGGTCAGTGATGGCCTGAATCCCTTGCCACATGTGTCGGGGGTCAGCAAAGTTGAAGTGCTCCTCGATCTGCTGTTTGTATACATGTTTGGCTTTCCCCATCAGCCCCCCCCCTTTGGTCTGGCTCCGGCAATGCTGTAGGCCTCCCGGTCTCTAGACCTGAATGCTGTGTGACCCGATCCACACACTTGTTGATGTGGTCAAGAACATTGTTGGTGTAGGTATTGATGGAGACCGAGTCAGTGGTGGCCTGAGCAGCAATTTCACTCTGTATGTGAGAACTGTTGCTGGAGAGAGGCGTCAACCTGATTCAGCCAGACTTTAACAGTCCTGATTGTAGGTTTCACACGTTTGATGACTGCGAGTACTTGGGCAGCAGGAACAAAGAGAGATGGTCTGACTGTCCGGGGTGGGGTTGGGGAGTGACTCTGTAAGCATCAGCCATACTTGTATATACATGATCCAGTGTTTTGTGTCTTTAGTAAAACAGGACACATGCTGTTGGAATTTTGGCAATACAGATCTTAAATTGCAGTGATTAAAATCCCCAGTGACAATAAAGGCTCCATCAAGATGGACTGTCTGCAGTTTGTTGATAGCAGTGCTAAGTACACAAGTGCTTGACAGGACAGTACTCACTTTTGTTGCCAGCTATTTTGAGAATAATGGCTGTATGTTGAGTTAATATATATATATATATATATATAGAGAGAAAATTTATATTTCTTTGTATTAAATACATTTTTTATTAAATTCAGGTTAATTTTTTAACAATGAACATTGTGTCAAAGCAGCTTTACACAGATAAGGTGGTAAGAAAGAATAAATGAGATTGTTCTTTATACACACAAAACACAGGTAAACACAGGTAACACAGAGATGGCCCGACACACCACCAACAACAAACCTGAGTGAACGGGATGTGAGTGAGGGACAACAGCATACAAATATCCCAGTTCACCGAACACTCTACATGATGACATGACATCCAGATCCAGAGCAGTCAGTTCTGCTCCTTTACTGTAGAAAAATCTACAGATAAAAGGCTTGACTAAATAAAAATGTTTGAACACTGAGACTGTGTCTGAGTTCCAAACACTAATTGGAAGGCTGTTCCATAACTGTGGTTTTGTAAGAGAAAGATCTGCCCCCTGCCCCCTTTGTAAGAGAAAGATCTGCCCCCTGCTGTGGTCTTTATTATTTGTGGTACCAACAAAAAAAATCAAAGTGGGCGTGGAGGATCATACTGGTACAGAAGTTCACTCAGACATTGCGGCACGAGACCGTTAAGTGCTTTTTACGTCTTTATACGTATAGTAGTATTTTATATTCAATGCAATATTCAATTGGAAGCTTGAGTAATTAAAACCGGGGACGATATGGTCATATTCTCTAGTTCTAGTAAGGAGTTTTGCTGCTGCATTCTGAACTAACTTACTCAAACACCCAGACAGTAAAGCATTACAGTAGTCCAACATTGATGTAACAAAAGCATTATTTATTAGTTATTAGCCTGAAATAAAAAATAAATCTTCATTTTGTTTTTTATTTCAGCAGTGCACACACACACACACACACACACACACACACACACACACACACACACACACACTTGTAGGATGTTTGTCTGCATCGTCTGCTCTGTAAGTGATGTTTGAAGATATGCACTATTTTGCAACGTGCTCTGGAGAACATCCTGAAGTGCGCTTGAGTTCAGACAGTCTGTCTCAAAAAGAAACAGACCAACACTCCCATTATTTCAAGACCCTGACAGTGCATGATTTAAACTGAGCTTAAGTAGCTCCAACTAAAAAATCAAACCTCTCTGTTATGGCAAAGTAATCAACAGCAGGGTGGGGTGATGATGCAGTTACCTCAAAGGTCATTTAAATACATATAATCATGTCCAATTGTGATTTATCCCATTTATACAACAGTCATTTATACAACAGTTAGTTAATTTAATGTACATTACAGTTTTTCTCAGTTGCTTTGGATTGTTTCTCAGATCAGAAATGAAATTCTCAAAACTACTTGTTCAATTTCCACATCATGTAGTCATTTTTTTGCAAATCATAAACGCATTTCTTGCTGCTTTGATCCAATTTGATTGTATACAATTGTCTGCTGTTTCCTGTTTATGTCATGTTGATCCAAAATATATTATAAGTCATTGAATGCAAAATGGTTCATCCAGTTGTCATCATCTGTCATCTAAAATTTCAATTAAACTGTTTTTTTGTGAATAGATAAATTGTGCAGATGAATCTTGAATGTCACTAATGAAGGAGAGTGTATGTATCAACTAGTTCTCTAAAACAGGTCAAAGGGGAATCTTGTGAACCTTCAATTGGAGAGTGTATACAGACAGAGCAAAACAAAGAATTATAAATTCTGAAAATGGATGAACAACTAAAAAACAAACAAACACTTGAATAGTACAGTAAAAGTGTGAATCCTGTCTGGTCTTTTACAATCAATATAAATCAAATATGCAATAAAATATATACATTTGTGCTGCTGAAATTCATAATGTCAAACAGAAGGAAATCAAATTTTGTGCATTTTCAGTCACTGAAAATACTAAAAACATGCTGTCATACTGACAACATGAGTCCTTTTGTCATTGATCACAATCAAGATAGTCAAAATGTTGTCGTCATTCTTATTGGAATGAGATGTTCATTGACACAAATGCTTACTTTTCAGAGATGAACTAAGGATTTTGAGAAAAGCACAGGCTTTTGCAAGGAATCCAATGTGTTTGTACAAATTGTTCTGAGAATGCATTTGCTGGTTTGCAAATATTACGGATCATTCGAGAAATTCTTTAAAGCAACTGAGAAACACCATAGTTTCTGTTCTTACTTGTTATAGCAGCTATAAACAGTGCTTTATATCTTACGTAAAAGGAAATGCACTATTGTTAGAGATGCTATGACAGGAACTGAATCAAAACCTTCTTTCCATTCAGAATCCAAAATTCACAGCACTATACTATACAATAATGAGATAGAAATCTATGGAAATAAACAGATTTCAATAATAATAGTGATTGTGATTATAAGTGTTTAGGATTTAACAGTGTGATCAAACAGTCTTTCAGCAGGGTGAAGATTAGCTAGATGTAGACTGCATGACCATTTTGTTTATGGGGGAGCATGGGGTCAAATTTACACATAACCCCTTCTAGAGATACATTTTAAAGAACAGTGAAGCAAGTCAGATGATTGCCATATGATGTATGAGGTGTAGAAGGACAAGACCAAGTCAAGACCACCGGGCTTTATGTTTTCCTTCAGGAGCTATTTTATTTGAAACAGAAGAGCTTTAGATAAGAAAAAAACAACAAGCCACAGGATCTCCTGGGTTTCAGACAGACCCTGTTCTACTGAGCAACAATGAGGATGACGATGATAAAAGCATCATCAAAAAGTGGCAGATAAATTTTTTAAGAATTTGCATATTTAAGTTTAAATAATTTTAAAATTAAATATGCAAATTCTTCAAAAAGAATTCTTCGCTTAAATATGATGTCTGATGAATGTTTAAAAATATCCGGGCATGTTTGAAATATGTTAGCTAGATTAGCTTGGTAACTCCACCGAACACATCTCAGCCGATCAGCTACATATGTTTTATATTTTCTTGTTTTTGTTATTTTGTGGATGGACAAGCATGTACTTTCTTATCAGTGTATTAAATTACAGATGCTCCGGCTTGAGGTCTGAGGTCACGGTCTCACTTTTTAATTTGTCGAAGTGCAGAATTCCCAAATTCCTGTGTGCGGCATTTCTTTGTGGTGTTTATTATATTTGGACACATCCTTAGGCTCCCTCTGGTCACCGCGGTCACTTTTGAGAGAGACGGAGGCTTCTGAACAAATTACGGCCTCTTCCCCAGGCCTGCAATTTCACATTTCCACACGTAGCAGGAAAATAAAGGGGAAGAGTGGCCAGGCTGCATTTAGAGGGGAAAATCCAGACCTGACACTGGATGAAGGATGATGGGTCGTGATGCTCGATTGAAGCACTCGCTGAATCTTCTTTCCGCAAAAACCACAGGGCTAAAAATAAAACTCAGGCTCGTTGGGTTTGTCTGCCTTCAGGCGTACAGCGACAGGAACGTTTTGGATCGTCTATTTCAACGGATCGCATTCTAAAGGCAGTATTATTCATGTCTGCATTTTTAAATGTGAATATTAAAAGGGAAAAAAAAATATTGAACAGAGACATGAATGAGGACTACTGAAATTGTAATGCTTTATTGCATATGTATAAATGAAGAAGATGCAAACTGACCTGAACTGAGAACTAAAATTTTTACAATCCATAATCTAGAAGAAATAATCAATCACACTTAATTTTGTGATATTGACTTTATTTGGAATGTTTTACTTGCTTTTAAAATAGAATCAATACTGGTTATGTATATTATTGTATATTATAAATATTCCAACAGAGGATGCAATGGATATTTAGGATCAAATTAGATCAAATGCTTTGTTTTTGGTGTTTCTTGAAAAATCTAAAAACTTGTTTAAACCTTCTGGGAAAATAAACTTTATATGGAACTGTGTCACATGTCTGAGGAATAACACTCAGCAGGCTGGAAAAGCAGAAATTATCTCATGACCAAAGTGTTAAATTTGTTCCAAAACCTGCACAGCCCAAACTGTATTATTCCTCTCTTGGTATTGGTACAATTGGTATTATTGATAGAACTCTATGGAATATAAGACCATTCAGATTTACATTTAATGACCTAAAAACAAGTTTGGCTTACACCGTAGCAGCTGTAACAGTCATTCCCATCACAAGTCACTCTTTATGTATAGTGTTTTCACTTAATTCATATTAACAGACATGGATAAATTTGTGGGTACCTCTCCACGAAAAAAAAAGAAGCACTCCTAATTTTCTCTAAAGTAACTAGTAATATAATAAAACTAATAAAATGGCGTGGACGAAATGATGGGACCCGAAATGATGGGACCCCTTATGATCAAGGCTCATAGAAGGCCTTTTAGCTGTGTGTTTTGGATCATTATCCTATTGGAGGACCCATGAGCTGCGACTGAGACAGTGTGACCCTTATACAGACTTACAAGCAGGTGAAGGTTAAGGGCCTTGCTCAAGGGCCCAGCAGGGGCAGCTTGGTGATGCTGGGATTTAAGATCGTGACCTTCCTGCCACTATAATCCAGTTATTGTTATTTCTTTTCTAGTTGTACAAACACATTGTCCATGTCTGTTTATCAAACTATTACACTGTTTCTTTCTTTTATACATCTCTATATATTCAATATTGTTATTTTAGTAGTGTATATAATGTCAAATTACTTTTTGTACACATACTTCTATGTCCGTGCTGCTGTAATAGGTGCATTTCCCACTATATTTCACACAGTGGACAAGGATTTTTAACATTCAAAAACAAATCATGGAAGTGTTTTGTATTTTAAAAGGTGCATTTTGTAATCATATATTGAATACATGTGTAAAAAACTATAATACAATTACTTAATTTTAACATAAATGATTTATTTCTTACTTTTCACAGTATTTTGTACTGACCAATATGATTTTGTTATGCTGTCCAGACACATCCCCCTTTATGGAATTTTTTTTTCAGGGTCAGGGATGAGACAAGAGGCAAGTACTGCAGAACACGACTGAATCCCAGATTAAATAATATCTTCTGTCTGTAAGGTTTGTGTTAGTGTCAGTTCTCAGATCACAAAGGCTGATTTTGGGACGTTTAATTATTTTTAGGTCAAATTTGAACTGCATGTTCACAGATGCTCAGACTGTTTGGGTTTTACTGACATGACTAAATAAATGGCCAGAGTCTATTGCACACACTTATGTCACCCTATAATGATTTATGAGCTTAGCACACACACACACACACACACACACACACACACACACACACACACACACTCTCTGTGTGGGAAATACACTCTATAAATGTGTTTGTATTAATTTGCACTTATTTAGTACTGACACTCATTTTAATAAAATGTTGTGATATTTGCTTTTAGAAAAATATTAGGAATTGTAGGAAAAACATGTAGGAAGAAAAGAAAGGAAAGCAAAAAAGAAATCATTGAAAATTATTGTTTCACTTGAAGAATTATTATATATAATTCAGTTTAAACAATTATTTTTAAATAGTGAAAGTTTAATCTTATCTATATAATATAAAATATAAAATCTATCTATATAAACTATATGGACCAAGGTTTGTGGACACCTGACCATAATTTCAGTATCTGCCTTTTTCAACATCCCATTCCACCTTTTGTCCCCATCTGCTGTTAATAACCTTCACTCTTCTGGGAAGATGTTCCACTAGATTTTGGAGTGTGCTTATGAAATGTGTCTGTCTGTCTGTCTGTCTGTCTGTCTGTCTGACTGTCTATCTGTCTGTCATAACTGTTAAGGACATGCAGATGAATTCAGAAGATTCTTCCCTGAAAAGCAAACATCATTTATTATAATCCTACATACAGTATCACAAAGACCATCCCATTCCTTTTTCCTAGCTAACGTGACTTAGACACATCTTCATCTAGAACAAAGACTTCTTTGCTCCTTCCTTATTTTGTTACTTAAATATATTTCCAGTGTTTCCGAAAAGTTCTCAGGGACATTATAACAGGTTTTCTCAGTTGCTTTGGAGCATTTCTCGATTCATCCTTGTGTACAAACAGCACAATACATTGGATTTCTTGCAAAAGCCTGTTTTTGCTCAAAATCCTTAGTATTTCACTTAGAAGTAAGTATTTGTGACAATGAACATATCATTATCATCAAAATAAAATAAAATAACTCCTTTTATCATTGTTTATGAACAAGAGAGTCAAAATGTTTAGTTTAGTTTTTCAATCTGAAAATGCTATATTTTAGTATTTCCTGATGTAAACTATGTTTTGGATTACAAGTATTGAAAATGCACGAGGCTAAATTGGCAACTATGAATGAACAAATTTACACATTACTGTATGTGGGATATTAAATGTAAGAGAATGGGCAGGATTCACACTTTTTTATTTTTTATTTACTAGTGGACTGACTAAAAAATTACAATATAATATCATTGTGATAGAAAATAAAAAGACACAAATTCAAATTTCAAAAGGTAAACATAGGAAACACTTCTTAGGCAGAACTGCACATGCTGCATTATACAGTGTAATCAGTCTCTACCCCCTGACATCCAGTCTGTCGGACCTCAGATTTTCATCCACATCACAACAGATATCATCCCTTGCAATACCATTGTGAGGCCATGATTGACAACATGGCCCACAACAGTGGCTCTAATTTTAATCTGAAATGTGTCTATGTCTCTGCCCTTTCTTCCTCTTCCTCTATTTTGCCTCCTTACCCTTCCAGCATGCATCCTTATTTTTGGCTTTAGTCCATGTCGTTTCATAGTTCATCCATTTTCAACAATTGTAAATATGTATACACTCGCCAATTACAGTAAAGTTTCACGAGAATTAGTCTTGACCTATTTTAGAGAACTAGTTGATTATTATCTGAAAGTTTAAAAGAACTGTGAAGAAGAAGAGCTTGACAAATTTTGACAACTGGTTTAACTATTTTGCATGTAATTGACTTATGCAACGAACTGGTGCCTAAATGTTTTGAGGGTTAAGACCATTTAGGTGAAACTAGTATAATACATTTTGATCAACATGAACATAAACAACTGATAATGTAGGAAACAACAGACACTTGTACACAATCGATTAAATGATGTACAAAAGCATTCGCAATTTGATCAAAGCAACAAGAAATGTTCGTATGATGAGCACAAATGACTAAATGATGTGGAGGTTGAACAAGTAGTTTTGAGAATTTCATTTCTGATCTGAAAAATGCTCTTAAGCGACTGAGAAAAACTGTAAACAACAGTTGGACAGTAAAGAGCTGCAGAGCCATAGCAGAGAGGTTTAAACTTCTGGGTCAGTGCAACTGATTAGATCATTTACAGATGGATATTTCATTTAGCCACAAGTAATCTTCCCTGAGACGAGTGAGCCACACATGATTTTGGAATGCACTTATAGACTAATGATAAGAGAGAAGAAGGCAATCACTTGATTGGAGCTGCAGGATGATTGGAAGCAGCAGAAAAAAACAGCTACATAAAACACCAAGCAGTGAACTGAACCACAATCATTTCTGGCTACAACCACCTCATGCTAAACTCCTCTCCTGGAAAAAAAACATAATTCTGACAAATCCAATTTGAACAATACCCAAAAAAATCAAAATCAAACTGTATTTTTCATTAATTTAGCTTGTTGTGTTCGGAGAACGAAGGGTTGATGCTAGGAACACAATCATACACACAGTGAAACAGGGTGATTGGGGCATAGCCTGCTTCTCTGAAAACACTGGTATTACAGAATATTGAAGGGAACATGTAATAAGCGATGTGCAAGGATGTTAAGAGCAAAAGTTTATCTCATCAGCCAAGAAACTGAATCCAGGATGAAGAGGATTAAAGACAATGACCCCAAACATACAGACATCGTAACTCAAGAAGGCTCGAGCAATAACGTCCAGAGGATTTAGAAATTATCTGAAAATTCCATCAGTGGGATTTGATTAGAAATGAACCCCAATGTTTCTAAATTCTAATCATTTCTTACTGTAGATGTCTTGAAACCCTACCTGCTCTACCTGTGTACATTTGAATAATGTGCACTGTGTATTTATATGCGCTGTTACTGTAAGTGCTCAAATACGGAAGTATAACCAGTTCAATCCACTGCCACTGAAAGTGAGAGCTCACCTCAGTGCTCAATTATTATACCACTAGTCATACAACAGTGATGGAAATTCTAGTAACAATCCTGCACTTATATCTGGAAAAGGTGCTTTCCTTTATAAAAGGCTCCATTCATCTCCTACAGACAGGACAAAAAAACCCCACCAAAGACATTATGGGATGGTCAGGAGTGAATTAAATGATCAACCTAAAAATAGCTGTGGTATTTCTGCATGCACCTCCCCTGGATGGTCCACTTGCAAATTTATTAACAGCCACTAAATTACAGGATCTAAAATATCGAATTTTATTACACATCCCTGCTCATGCTTTACTGCAAGGGTTTATTGTTTTTCCTGTGAGAGATACAGTATGTTCAGTGTAAGGACAGGAAACTAATCACAGTTTCAGAACTTGGGGGTGGGAGTATACATGATAAAAGCTGTCATGGATAAATAGTGAGTTTATTAAATATAAGATGCTAAAAAGAATTCCTAAATAAATGTTAGTGAACTCAGTTCCTCCTGCTGCAGAATTTATACAAAAATATATATTGCTATTTTGCAAATATTATGATTATTATGAATATTATGATTATTATGATTATTAATATTATTTTTTTAATGATTCAGGTAATAGATAATCTATTATTTTATTTTATCCATGCAATTCTACATTCTTACAACTAATTATAAAATCTTAACAACTGAAGCAGAGGTTTGTCTGCTCATCATCATCATCATCATCATCATCATCAGTAACACTTTCACTGCTGCCTTATACTTAATGTGCCACCTGTGTTCAATAAACATTGCAAACAAACAAATAAATAAAGGTTTTATTTGACTCATTACCTAGTCTGACACTGTTGTGATTCTGAAACTTTAATTAAAAACAATATATTGGTCGAAAATATACATTGGTGCATAAAACCTGAATGCATTTAATTCATTGTCCATAGATTGGAATAGAAACCGACATCTAACGCATGCTAAATATCTTGCCTAATCCTCTCCTCTGATTGGATACTCAGGCCGGTTCTCGTGCGCCTGCTTTATAGCAGTGTGTACCAGGGGCAGATCTGCGCGAGCCGGCCCACAACCCGACCGGGGCTGAAACCTCCCCTGCGGAGAGCGCGAGCTGTGAAAAAAGAGAGAGCAAGAGAAAAAGAGAGAGAGAGAGAGAGAGAGAGAGAGAGAGCGCAGGAGCGTGCGCGCTCTAGTACCTGTCCTGTGCAGCTCGCAGCAATGCGCGCGGACCGGCGCCGATCCTTCTCTCCGCTTTGCAGAGCGCGCAAATAAAAAGTGAGGAGAAAAAAATCAAGCAAGCATGGAGCTCCTTCATCATCTCCTCCTCTTCCTCATCACGTTCTGCTTTTCTTTCATTTTCACCTATGGAGTTTCCTCACCTGCGCGCGTGCTGTGGCTCGGGAGCGTTCTGAAGGCAGGTGGCACGCGCAAGCGCAAACTTTTCTTGGTACTCTGGTTCGGGTTCACTTTGGTGCATGATGACTCGTTCTGGAGTTTAGACGACTCATGCAAACTTTGATAGAGTTAGAAATGAAGGTCTAGAGAGGTTCTATAGGTGGTTGATGGCTCTAGATGGTTTTTGCAGAGACATTTAAGGTGATCCTGGAATGGAAGAACTGCAGAAATTTGAGAATATTTACCTCTAAGAGTGCATGAAGTGCATCTCTCTCTCTCTCTCTCTCTCTCTCTCTCTCTCTCTCTCTCTTCTCACTCTCTCTCTTTGTCTTTTCAGTGTTCAGGTTAGATTGTTGCATAGCACTAACTATCTATACGAATTATTATGTCAATAAAAGATTCTTAGAAGGACAGTAAGACAAACGTGTGTGTGTTTGTGTGTGTTCACAGACTCTGCAGCTGTGTCTGTCCATGTCATCTGTCTCAGCTTCATCCACCAGTGGCCTCAATCACGGTCAGTGTCTCATTATTATGTTTTTATTTATTTATTATTATATGAACATTGCATGTGTTTTGTTGCTTTTAAGAACCAGTGTTACGTTTTGTTCTTTACTTTGCTTCATTCATTCCTCTCTTGAGCAGAACTATGTGACATGTGTTAAGAGAGTCAGGATCCTCCCCCTCTTGGAGATCAGACTCGTTCAGCATATGCTCACCCTCTAATTTTCTTGTAGAGTCTTGTAGAGTCTGTAAAAGTTAAAGGTGTAATGCTTTTACACCTCGACACGGCCACGTGGCTTCGGCGGTGAAGGAGACGGAATGGCGTGCTGGGGTTGGATGGGAATTGTGTGGGAAAATAAACTTGAGAAAGGTTATTGTGTATCCACATAAACATAAAACAAATTGATCCACTGCAATGCTGGGATCTGAGGTTATTGGGAAAATAAAAAATACTAATCGACTGATTGAAAAAATTATAATGAATTGACACTCTGTGCCATCCAGATGAGGATGGGTTCTTTTTTATCTCTGGGTTTTCTGAAGGTATTTTCCTCATACCATCTCAGGGAGTTTTTCCTTGTGGCTTTCGCCACTGGGTCGCTCATTAGGGATAAACTTATAGGCATTAAAAATATTAGCCACTTAAATACAAATAAAATTGTATAACCTCTTTTTCTTCAGTAGGTAAAACCAGGGTAAATAGTAAACTGCTGTTTTTAGATGAATTAATCACTTGAAGATGTTCCCCAAGTTTCCATCTTTGCTTATGTTTCTGGACCTTAAGATCATATACAGTATATGTTCATGTGTTCATATGTTGTCTCCTCCTCCTTCTGTTCCTCCCAGACTACATGTTCTTCACCCCGGTGGAGGTCGACTCTCATGGAAACTACATTACACACAACTTGTCAAGGTTGAGGCACAGAAGCCGAAGGTCGCTAGAAGAAGGTGTAGGTCATGTGCACTACCATTTCTCTGCGTTTGGGAAGGAGTTACACCTGGACTTACGGCCTGCAGCCGTGATCGCTGAGGAGTTTACGGTACAGACTCTGAGTGAGGGCGGAGTCAAGGTCACACACATCGATCCTGATGTAGGTAACTGTCTCTATCAGGGCAGCGTGAGGAACCACACAGGGTCTACTGCAGCTGTTTCCACCTGCACAGGACTGGTGAGTACCTACACCTCATCTGATTATCCTCGTTAAACACTACTGCTCCTTGCTGTGTGTGTGTCGGGTCGTGTGTATTATTGTGGTGTATATTTGTACTGTATGAACATATGCACATTGCAGTGTGTATTACTGTGGGTGTGTACTTATACTGTGTGTAATGCTGTGTTCATTTATAATGTTTGTCTATTGCTGTGTACATGTTTATATACTGTGTTTGTGTGTGAGACAGTGTGCATCTCTATGATTTGCCTGTGGCAGCATGTGTGTGTGTGTGTGTGTGTGTGTGTGGTGTCTAAAGTGTGAATCACAGTGGCTGTGTATTGATATTTTTAGTGTTGTCATACTCTGCATTTATGGCACTGTGTATAAAGGACAGTGCATCTCTATGATTTGTCTGTGGCAGCATGTGTGTGTATTTTGACTTGGGCGGTGTGCATTTTATGTGTGTGTGTGTGTGTGTGTGTGTGTGTGTGTGTGTATTTAAAGTGTGAATCACAGTGGCTCTGTATTGACACTGAGTATTATACTCTGCATGTATGGCACTTTGTATAGAGGACAGTGTATATTGTTTTTTGTGTGTGTGTGTGTGTGTGTGTGTGTGTGTGTGTGTGTGTGTGTGTGTGTGTGTGACTATTTTAGTATTACTGTGTGTGGTATTGCTCTGTGTGTGATAGTGTGTGTAGGGAGCTCTGTATTACTGTGTATTCAGACTGTGTGTCTATAGTAGCATGTATTACTGTGGGTGTATGTTTATACTGTGAGTGTATTCCTACTGTGTGTGTGTGTGTGTGTGTGTGTGTGTGTGTGTGTGTGTGTGTGTGTGCATAATGAGTTTATACTATGGGCAGTGTATTGCTGTGTATTTATACTTTGTTTATTTACACAGTGTGTATGGCAGTGTGTGTATAAAAGTGTATAATGGTGAGTGTGTGTCAGTGTATTACTTTGTCTGCATATTTATACAGTGTTAGTATTCATACACTGCATGTATAAGTGTGTATTTACACTGTGTGTGGTTGCAGACAATATGTTTAATACTATGTGTCTATAAATATACGCAAAACTTATAGGTACACCTGTACCCCTGCTCATCTATGCAGTTTTCTAATCAGCCAATCGTGTTTGCAGCGCAGGGCATAATATCATGCAGGTACAGGTCAAGAGCTTCAGGTAATGTCCACCTAAAACATTGGAATGAAGAAAAAGTGTGAAGTGTGAATCTGTGTGAAGTGTGACTTTCACCATGGCATGGATGATGGTGCCAGATGGGAGTATTTTAGAAGCTACTGGGCTCCTGGGACACAACAGTCTCTAGAGTTACAGAGAATGGTGTGAAAAACCGAAAACATCCTGAGTGCAGGGGGTCTGCAGATGGAAGAGCCTTGTTGATGACAAGGATCAGAAGAGATTAACCAGACTCATCTGACAGGAAGGCTATCGTTACTCGAAAAATCAGTCTTTACAAAAATGAAGAGCAGAAAAGCAGCTCAGAAAACCCAAATCTGGATCCACTCCTGGCAGCCAAAACCAGGAATCTCAAACTATCACGGGCACATTACTTTTTCTCATCAACACGGCTTTTCCTCCCACAGAACTGTCTCTCACTCAATGTTAGTGCTTTGTGTGAGGAGTTTCTGAAATCCCAGGAGTTTCTGAAAAACTCAATCTATCTAACACCTACACAATACCACAGTTAAAGTGACAGAGCTCACGCTTTTATATCAACTGATGTTCTCCATTGTGCTGCTGCTGCTACTTGATTGGCTTAATAATTAACTAACTGTACAGGTGTTCCTGATTAAGTGAATAGTGAGTGTATACAGTGAAACTGTATTATTACTGTGTGTGTGTATTTGTGTGTATTTATGCTGCAATCATATTTACACTTTGAGTCTTTGAGTATACTATGTGTGTTTTGTCCTATGTATATTTTTATAGTATCTGAGTATTTATAAGGTGTGTGTATTTGTATTGTGTGTATTTATACTATATATATATTTATGTGTGCGTATGTATTTACTATATGCATGTAGTTATTCCATGTGTTTGGGTTCATACAATGTGCATGTATTTTTTCCTTTTTGTGTATATTTATGGCGTGTGAGTGTTCAGAGTGTTTCGGCAAAGTGAGACAGACAGAACAAGAGACACGGAGGCTGGGCCCCTGTCAGACAGAGATTGAGAGACACAGGCAGGGAGAGAGAGAAAGGGAGGGAAAAAAGACAGACAGAGAGAGACAGGCAGAGAGACAGACAGGGTCCCAGAGCTTAATTTTTTTCTAGGTGCACTTTGAACACTGATGTGAAAGGACACTCGGACACTGAACTAAGTGTGTGTGTAAAGGATGGTGCAGATCAAAGACTTGCCTCACTCTATTCACATGCACTTGCTCTCTCTCTCTCTCTCTCTCTCTCTCTCTCTCTCTCTCTCTCTCTTTCACTCTCTCACACACACACTGCGGTGCAGGCTTATAGTATCTTCACTGGTGAATTGTGCAAATTGCTGCGCTAATGACAAACACAGATGGATTAGAATTAATATTGTTAAGGATCACATTGAACGAGAGAGAAAGGAGACGAAAAACAATGCTTTGTCTCTACCACTCTTTAATGCATCTCTCTGTTACCCATCAGTCTTCTAAATTGTGTCCTACCTCTGTCTCTTTTTATCACTCCTTTTTTGTCTCCATCTTCCTTTGGTCTTTCTTACACCCACTCTCTTATTGCACTCATTTTCTCTCTTTCTTACAGTTTATATTGCTTTTGCCATCTTTCTCTATCTCTTTGTTTTCACTCTCTGTTTCTCTCCTCCTCTTTCCCATGTTCTCTTTCTTCTTTTCTTGCTCTCTCTGAAATGAAAGGATGTTGGAGTTTAACTCCTCTGTGTCGTTTTCATCTCCTCTTGATGAGAGGTTGTGGATTAGGTACAAACGAGGGGTCATTCTCGCCATCGAGCTAGGCGGGATGTTGAGAAACGAGAGAAAGAGGATGAGAGCTGTTGAGAAATTTGAACAAAAAGGTGACAGAACTCAGTTCTCTTTGCTCTGTTCACACTTTACATGCTGATTACCGACTGGTGATGTTTAGTTTTTTTGAGCAGTACTAATCTTTATCTTTTTAAACTCTGAAAAAAAATAAAAATACTGTGTAACAGATAAACACTGTATGTTCTGCTGTTATTGTTACATATTAAACAATGGGATAAAGGGTTGCTGGTGCCACATGAAATTTGACTAGTTTATTATAGAGGCATGTCTTGAACTGATTTATTCTTCATTTACCACAATTATATGTATTTTTATTCAAGAAGGACATGTGATACTTTATTATCATTTAGAGTTACAGTAAACCTTATGGAACATCCTCGAAAAAAAGCTCCTATTCTCAATTATATTATCCGGTTTGTCAAGAAACAACAATGCAAAATCTTCTGTAATACAGATGCCAGAGAACATAAAATAACTTTGTTATAACTTTGCTTTATAACAGGTTTGGGTTACTTCCTTCAAAGTTCCGACACTGCAGATTTCTAGTATAAACTACTCCTTACAGAATACTTTACCATATAAACAGTTTTTGTAACCTTTGTGAATAAAAGGTTAGTATAGAAACAAACATTAGTACAAGGGTCCCCAGAACAATGCAATATGATATTATTACATTACATATTAATATCATTATTTGTCACGTCATATCTCTTCGTGCACCTGAATCACGTAGCCAGTAAATTAACACGTGTATATACTGACTCACCTTTTGTCTTTTGTTCATCTCATTGATGCCTTCTTGCTTTGAGGAGAACATTTCTCAGCCATTCTGTCCAGCCAAAGATGTCACCATTTCTCCCTGCTCTAAAGAGAACATTGCTCATCCTTCTTGTCCTACTGAAAAAGTCACGTTGGCCTTGAAGGAAGTATCTCAGCCTTCCTGGCATGCAGAGTATGTCACAATGCTTTACAAAAAATGCAGAGGGCACCAGTACAGGTCCTAACCTTATCATGAACATCCATCTGTATGACCCCACCCTGAACGTCACTACACTTTCCAGCTTTACATCATTGATGTTGCTACGCCATTAAGCTCAGCTGAGGACACCGTTAAGCTTCCTTGTTGTGTTGAGGATGTTTTGCTCCCCCTTAGCTCCATCTTGGGTACATGCAGACTCATGCAGAGCAGAGAATCATGCCTTCGACTACCCAGCACCTAGAAGGGACGTTTGAGTTGCGGGAACCGCACACTAGAGGTGGGCCAGGATAACTTTTCCAATCAGCCAATGCACAGCATGTGTCACATGCCTGCTAGTGCACCTGAATGAGAGTTCCGGTTAAATAACACTTGTATATAGAATCACTCTTTGTGTCTCATGTCTTGTACATCTCTCCCTGGCTACTTTTCATGCTTAACTTTGTACTTTTGTTCCACATTTCAGGTTTTGCTCATAGTTTTTTTGTTTATTTGGCGTTTTGGTTCCATTGTGTTTGTTTTGCATGTGTGCATGTGATTAATATATATTTGTGCTTGCATCAGCTTTCCATTCATTACATGACATTGTATAGAATAGAATAGTACAGTATAGTATAGTATAGTATAGTATAGTATAGTATAGTATAGTATAGTATAGTACCAGAATGAATTTGTCTGGGTTAATAGTAATCTTAAGAGCAGTAGAGACTGAACTGTTCTGACACGGAGATGCAGGACGGCAGATGGAGACGGGTTTTGTTATGAAAATGGAGAGCAGGCTTGCAGGAGCCTGCAGAGCAGGAGCAGGAGGATTTGCTATTGCAAATCCCTCATTATTTAAAGAAGAGTTTTTAATTACATCTCGGCAGAGGACGCCGCTTGTTTTGGCTCTTATCTCTGACAGCGGGATGAAACCTGAATTGAAAGGTGGATTTCTGTTCCTCTTTCACCTGGCAAAAACCAACCAACCAAACAGAAACACTGCTTCTCTGTGCTGCACAAGCATGTCAATTGGGTTTTGCTCTTTCCTGCCCTATGGTTGAGAAAACTTGAACGTTGAGGTCAGTCTTTTTTTCTTTCTTCAAATGCAGTTCTTCTGTCTGTTTCAGAAAAACTCTGCTTTGAACTTTCATGCTTCGGTTCACCAGGTGACAGGTACACTCCCGCCTTCTTGCTTGATTCGGCCAATCCTGCATGAACAGGCGAGTTTTGACAGGCTGAGAAAAGAAAACCATCTAGAGACGCTCTCAGTCCACTGACAAACACTATGGAGTCATTCTGTTCTGTGTTCTGTGTCATTCGCTCTTTTATATGTATATATATTTCCAAAAGTATTGAGTCACCTGGTCATGTGATTTTTTGAGCATTGCATTCCACATTTAGTCCCAATTTGCTCTTATAATTCCCTCCACTCTTCTGGGAAGATGTTCCACTAGATTTTGGAGTGTGTTTATGGATATTTGTGTTCGTCAGCCACAAGGGTATTACAAAAAGCATGTACTGGTGCAGGTGAGATGAGCAGGCCTGGGGTGCAGACAGCATTCCAATTCTTCCCAAAGGTGTTCAGTAGGGATGAGATCAGAGCTTTATAACAGGTTTGGGTTTCCAAGTTCAAGTGAATAAACAATTTTATTATATCGCATCTAAAGATGTCCTGTACAATTGAGTGCCTCCTGCATTGTGGTAACAGTTTGGAAAATAACCACATAAAGGGTCAGGTGACCCAATACTTTTGTCAATAAAGTGTATATACACAGTACACACCTCATATTTGAGCTTTTTTGTATCTTAGAAATGAAACTTATATTATACATTTTAGAGTAATGTGCAGCTTGTATAACAGTATAGATTTATAGTCTTCTGAAAATAACTCAACATACAGCAATTATTGTCAAAATAGCTGGCAACAAAAGTGAGTACATCCTAAGTGATAACAGCTGTACATGTAACCATGCAAAGCCACATGTCCTATTCTTTATGTTCATGTTTTTGTCTGCTTGACAGGATCATACAAATTTGTGTATCTTGTTTTAAAGCATTTAAATTTGTGCTTTGAGTACAATTCTCTAATACTGATCACTAGATGTCAACATGGCAAGATCTTTTTGAGGATTTATGAATTAAAATTGTTGCTCTCTTCAAAGTTGGCCTCGGCTATTAGAAGATAGGTAACGTCCTGAAACTAAGTTACAGTACAGTGGCCAGGGTCAGACAGAGGTTTTCCAAGATGGGTTTCATTTGAAACAGGCCTCGAAAAAGTCGATCAAAAAGTTGAGTCGTCGTGCTGTGCGTCAGGTGCAGGATCTGGCTTTTGGAAAAACAGACGCATAAGTGCTGCCAGCATTGTTTTAGAGGTTGCAGAAGTGGAAGGTCTTCTTGGCAGTGCTTAGACTATACCCCACACCAGGGGTCACCAACCTTTTTAAAACTGAGAGCTACTTCTTGGGTACCGATTAATGTGAAGGCCTACCAGTTTGATACACACAGTTTTCAATTTGATCTGAAATAACAAATATTATCAATTTACCTTTTATTATATGTTAGTATTAATAATTAATGATATTTATGTAAAGACACTAATCATGTAATGATTTCTCATTATAATTATCAACAATGATTTAGTAGGAAGTATGAAACAGACATTTTTAGAAAAGGACCGGGGACCACGTTGGTGACCAGTGTTGGGCTGTAACACGTTACCAGCAACACGTTACTTTTGACAGTAACTAATACTGTAACGCGTTACTTTTAAAAATAAAGTAACTTCGTTACCGTTACCGTATGGTGCGTTACCCGTTACTTTTTTAAATGAATGAATTTCGGCTGAAGTGACCTGTTTACAGCAGAGACGCATTGTAGGATTGGTGGATGAACCACTGTAAACACGAAGAAGACGCACTGTGGGTGTGTCTCCGTTTATTCAGGTCTGTGCGGCAGTAATGTCGAGTCGAGGCGAGAGCAAGACGATTTTCTCAAAGTGGAAATATGCTCATTATTTCACTTTAGTTGAGCATAAATGCAAAAACTTTCAAGTCAAATGTAAGCTGTGTCTTTCTGGTTTGAAGGTCGTATCTACTGTGATAAACAGCAACTCCAATCTGTTGAATCTCCTCCAGAAACCCATGCTAGAAGCTAGTAGCTAGAAGCTAACCCGGTGTTCTGTTGTACATTGTTGATAGTTTTCATACTTTAGCTGGGAAAGAAACTTTTTTAAGGGCTCAACACAACAGCAGAAGCCACTTTAGTTTTGATTCTGAATATATTATTCAGCTTGTTTTGTTTTTTATTTCAGAAATCCTTGTGATATTTTCAGTTTGTGCTGGTCTGACTTATAAAATAAAATATAAAATAGTATTAATAATAAAATAGTGTTTAAAAATTACTTTGTGTTTAAGTCAGTTTTGTGTTTGTATAGAACATAACGCATAAAAGGGCATTAATGGGAACATTAAAGAATGTTCTTTAAAAAAGTAACTAAAAAGTTACTTTTAACAGTAACGCATTACTTTTTTGGTGTAAGTAATCAACAAAGTAACTGAGTTACTTTTTGAATGAAGTAATGAGTAACTGTAACTAGTTACTATTTTTTAGTAATGAGCACAACACTGTTGATGACCCCTGCCCCACACACTGCAACAAGTCGGTTTGCATGGACGTTTATAATTGTGGTGGTAAAAGAGAAATAAAACACTTGTGAACCTTCCCTGTTACAGGAAATAATTAACTATGCTGTGGTAAATGTAACTCCACTTCATCACACTACTTTATTGATGATTATTATTTCATAACTCCATTCATTATTCCATAATGAATCTATGTATTTACAGTGGTTCACATTTACAATCTCTGTGGATTTGAGTAAAGTTGCGGATATTCTATGTTTTTTCTGATGTCCCTTGACTCATCTCTCACCTCCTGACTGTGAAAGAGAGAGTCTGTGTTTGTGTGTGTGTGTGTGAATGTATGAGGTGTGGACAGAAGTGTGTATGTGTTTGTGTGTTGTCTTTGCAGCACTTCAGCTGTGTTTATCCAGTGTAGGATCGGCTGCCTCAGGCCGACGTGTTAACGTGTGGGATTCCCCTTAAAGCCAGTTATGCGATGCTGCCTCCCACTGTGTCTGTCAGTGTGTGTGTGAGGGAGAGAAAAGTAGCTATTCGTCACAGATGGACATCTGGGCTGTTTCAGTTTTAGGAGCTTGCAGGATAACAACATATGTTGACCGCTTCGAAGAGTAGATTCCACATGGACGGCTCGCTCTTGTGATGTTCTGATGGCTCTGACCGAGTTTATGAGCCGAGAAGGAAAAACATTAATGTTTCTCAACTTGGTCGAACTCGTAAAAAAATCCAGTTGTAATTGTAATTACAGTCAGTTTGTAAATCTGATGATGAGAAGGAGGAAAAACTAAGGATGAGGAAAATATTATATTTGACCAATCTTGTATTAGATTGCTTCTTGTATTAAGTACAAGAAGCAACCCTACTTCTGTTAGTGAAAAATTCACCTAAAGTTCTTGAGCTTCTACAACATTTCCTTTACACAATAGAATGTAACAACGGGTTGCTTAACATAATCCCAGGTTCTCCAATAATAGAGTAAGGTGGTTCAGAATGGAAATTGCTTTGGGCGTGACCAACTACGGAATATCCTGAAAAGAAACTTCGCTAAATAGAGCCCATGATGTCGCTATGCCCCTTGTGGGCCCTGAAACCCTCAGATGCATTTATATGCTAGGGATATGGCATCTACAGTCCAGTGGGACAGCCGCAGATGTGACAATGGCTTCCCCTTGTGAGGAGTAGCCCAAGACCCAAACAGCTGGTTATTCTTCTAGAAGCCTGCTGTTCTCATCACATACATATGAAGAACCCGCACTGGACATAACAAATTTAACCGCTGATCATTCAGAGAAGAGAATGGAGGATGGTGGAGAATGTAAGTTCTGTAATTGGACTTCTATAAGAAGAGATCACCACTTTAGGTACAAAAACCGAATTAGGGCAAAAGGAAACTTGTGAGTCCTGGAGCAAACTGCAAACAAGATATACTGACAGACAGGGCTCGCAATTCACTCACATGCTTAGCTGTCACCAGAGCTACAAGCAGCACTGTTTTAAAAGAAAGAAAAATTGACCCTATGCCGTTCAATGGCTCGAAAGGGTGTAGTGAAAGGGTCTCTTAGACCATAGACAGATCCCACAGTGGGGGCTGGACATTGGTTTACGGCATGCTCTCATCATAAAATGACTTATTAACCTGCAGACTTGTTACCAAAACTGACATGACATGCATATATAGCTGCTAAATATACTTTCAAAGTAGAAAAAGAATTCCCTTTATCTAGCAAATCCTGGTAAAATCATAATATGCCCCTTTCTAACCACTGAAAGGGACAATATGACTCACCACTCTATTCTTCAAAGACTCACCATTTATTGCTATAAAGTATGCGAGTGCATGAGCTCTGGCACTCTGACTAGTGTGTATGACTGATGGGGCAGACCTGCTGCACTCAAGTTTCATCTTTCACGGGCCAGGCCCAGAGAGCTTTCCTGTCTGGGTGCGGTTGATAAATCTCTGCTGCCGCCTGAGACAGGAGGTCCCTTTGGGGAGGAAGGGCGACCAGTGCGTAGATGGCGACGTGGAGTTATCAGTATCAGTCCCAGTTCGCTCACCCTGACTAGAGTGGGAGAAACTAAGCTCAGAAGAGGTAGTGCATATAGAAGGACATCTGACCATGGGTAACCTAAAGCATTCACACCCAATGGTGCATCTTTGTCCTTTAGAGAGAAATACAGAGGACACTGAGCGTTTTCCTGCAAGGTGAAGAGATCTACAGCAGCCTCGCTATACCTCTGCCATATCTGCTTCACCACTTGGGGCAACCTTTTGCCTACTGATGCAACCGAAGGGAGTGTGTGACCCCCTGCCAGTTGATGTAAGCAACAACTCTAATATTGTCTGTTTTCACTATAACATGCCGGCCCTTTATGAAGGTCAGAAATTGTTTCAGCGATAAATTCACTGTAAGCCATTCCAGGTAGTTTGTATACATGCGGATCAGCTGTGGAGGCAAAACGCTATTCACATCTCTGTACATTAAAGTTGCTGTGGAGGCAAAACGCTATTCACATCTCTGTACATTAAAGTTGCTTCCTAGCCTTCCTAGACACATCTGTTGCCATAGTAACTCTCGATGACACCGCACCCAAGGGAATCCCCGTTCTGAGAGTCACAGGGCTTTTCCAATATCGGTGTGCTTTGACACACCATGCATTATTCTCACTGGTTGAATGAGATATTGCCGGGAACACAGCCGTAGATGCGCAACCCATTGCTGAAAATCCCTCATCATGAGAAGTCCAGAGATACTACCGAAATTACTGAAGCCATTAAACCCAGCATTCCTAAGCACACTCTAAATGGGACCACTCGCCCTGTCTGGAAACGGTCATTCTCCTCTCTGTCAGTGTGACTCAATAGGAGAGGGAATCTGTAATGAGCCCCAGATATTCTGTGCATTGAGAGGGGTCCAAGCGGCTCTTTTTCATCTTTATTCTGATCCCCAGTTCAGAGATGCATTACCACACTCTCTACATCTGTGGTTGCTTTCTCTTTTGATAAAGAGCATATCAGATAATCGTCTATGTAAGGCAGTATTCATATTCCATTGTTTCTCAATGGGAATAGAGCAGCTTCCACACATTTGCTGAAAACCCTTGAAGCTAGAGACAGTCCGAACTGAATGATTTGAAACTCATAAGAAGTGCCTCGGTATGCAAATCTTTATATTTATATAAACTTCTGCAAAAATACGCGTCTGACAAGTCGATTGTTACAAACCAAAAAGTTGTTTAGGTGTCTGAGGTGTTTGTTTAACATACACCAGTCTAAGATAGGATATAGAGATGTGCACTCTCTCTTTGGAATCACAAAGTAACGGGAATAAAAGCCCTGACATCTTTCCTCCTTCGGCACAACTCTGATCACTAGTTTGTTTTAAAGCGAGCTCATCTCAGCTGTCAGGACATGAGCCGACTTCCCTTGTCCATAGAGACTAACATCCCATTGAATCTGGGTGGTTTCATGGCAAATTGAAGTGGTGCTTAACATCTACGGTTGGGCAGTGCATGCGTGCCAATTGAGTGTGCATGCTGAAAGAGGACCCCTGTATATTTCTGTTCCCTTGCGGCCATGCTGGGTTTCGCTGGAAGAGAGAGTGCTGCCTCCAGATGTAAGACTAGAGGAGTTTGGTCATAACACTCTCTCACCTGACATAGTCAAGCCTTTCACAAGACTGCAGCCCTGAACTGCGCTGTGGGAAGAGCGCAGAATAAGATCATTTACCACACATATATTTTGTCCCAGTGAAATATCTACATCCTTTGTGAGAAGGTTCTCAAACAGAGGTGGCATGTCCGGGGGTTCGGCCTCATCATGGCCGCCTAGCTCCTGGTAGCTCACGACTGATGGTCAGCAGTCACCGCTGCAGCACAGGACAGATATGGGTCTGGTTGTTTAGCCACCGCCACTCTCAGTCATCTTTTAAAAGATTTCACAGGCATTGACATGCAGTGAATATATGTTTGTGGTTATGTAAGCAATGGGAAGGATGCCAACTTCCTGCTCTTTGACCTATTCCCTTTGGTGGGGGATGACAGTTGATATGGCTTAGTGCGAGGTAATCAGAAGACTCGTCACAACACGTTATTCATGTTTACTTTTACTCTATGGGTAGAAGAGAATAGCTCGCCTTGATGCTGACACTATTCTGAATTTTGCGATGTTACTCAACAAGATCCTATACAGCTGATTTCGCGTTGGCGGAATCCAATGACAGCACGCTCATTGAACAGTTAAGGGAAAACCAGCAGCAACTGGAGGTGCTGAGAGAGCTTGATGTAGTCCCTCATGGGAAGAAAGCAAAAATGACATTGTAAGGGGTCGACCTGTCTGTCAAAGACAGACGTGGTGTTATAGGAGATTCTGTAGTTGGCCATACCCAAAGCGATTTACATTTGAAACACTAAGCGAAGTTAGAAAAAGAACCACTCAAATTTGTAGCTAGTAATTGCTAACTAGCTTACTATTCTATGTTATCATCAGTACTTTCTACAGTAAAAACATCACTGCTTCATAATTTCGTCTGTACCTATAGAGAATCTGGGCAAATCTAACCAGCTGATGTTTGCTAGTAATACATCCACACTGTATGTTCCACAAATGTAGTTTGCTAACTACATTGACACACATACTTTATATATGCTGTATATATATCCATTGTTACAATCAGTTGGGATTTCTGTCAGGTGTTAAATTAGTGAGAATACCTAAGAAAAGTATTAAATTAGGCACCTTCCTATTGTAACAAACTACCATGCCACACATAAAGATACTGTATAGGTAATTTTGCAATTCTTAGTCAAATAAACTTTAAAAAGAAAAAGAAATTACTTTTCATTAACTGCTAACTTTCATTTTGAATGTAGCAACCAGAGCAAAAGCTCTGAATCAGGTGAAACGCCTCAACTGAGACACCCAGGTTGAGCAGAGGCGTTTTGTACAATTGTGCATCTGTACATACCTTAAGTATGTATCTGACAGGCTCCTTTGTAGTTACAAATAGCCCACTCATAATTCTTAGGCCCTTGTGGAGTGTGGGGGCCATTTTTCGGTGGTCTTGTGGTGTGACAGTGATGTAGTGGCTGCTACAGAAAATACCGCAGTGAGCGAACAGCACAGCAAAGGGTTTCTTAAATCCCTCAAATCGCCTCTTGTCGTAGGGCATTGTTCTCAGTCTGTCAGAGCTTCTGTGACTAATGAGCACCTGAGAAAATAATGTATGAGTCATAACATGCATCTTAAGATGCTTCTGTGATCCATGAAAAGTTTCCTGATCCTGTGTTTCTGTGTTGTGGTGCAATGATGTTTCCTAAGGGGGAAGTATGTAAATAAGGAGATGATGATGTAATCGAAAACTTGAAGGGTCGTTTGAAGTGCTTCTTCAGTTTTCTAAGAAGGCTAGTGTGAAGTGAAGCTTTCCCAATGTTTCCTTTTATATTTTATGAAATACATTGTTACAATATATATTTATTAAACAGGAGATGTACAGGTAAACACTGTTACATAGGGTACTGTCACACAGGAGACTGATAGGTGTTACAAATGATTACCTATGGCACTGTTACATAGGGAACTGTTATATTACACAGGGCACTGTTTACATAGGTTTTTCTTTTAACTTGTGAAGTATAGTATTTAAAAAGTGTATTTATTAAAGAGAAACAATAAGGGTAAGCACTGTTACATAGGGCAGTGTAACATGTTAGGGCACTTTTTGACATAGTATACTGATACATAGGGCACAGTTTATACAGTATATGGCACTATTCCCACAGGGCACAATTATTTTTAGGGCACTGTTATAGGACAGTCACATAGGGCATTGTTATATAGGGCACTGTTATATGAGGTACTGTTATATAGGTCATTGTTATATACGGTACTATTACATAGGGGACTGTTATATACAGTAGGGCACTGTTATATAGGGCATTGTTATATGGGGCATAGTTACATAGAAGGCTGTTATATAGGGCAATGTTATATAAGGTACTGTTATATAGAACAATGCATAATGTTGTTAAATAGGGTACTATTACATAGGGAACTGTTATATACAGGTGGCACTGTCATAGCGCACTATACAGCACTGTTACATAAGGCAGTGGTCCCCAACCTTTTTTGCGCCACGGACCGGATTAATGTCAGACAATATTTTAACGGACCAGCCTTTAAGGTATGATGGATAAATACAACAAAAAATTATACATCCGGCATAAAAACTGGTATTTTCCAAATATAACAATAAACGTGAATACACTGTGTTGTTTTTTGTTCATTTTGCTAGCTTGGGGTTTTTAATTTAGCGGTAACGTATTATGTGTTAGCGGCCGGAGCAGCCCCTTTAAGAAGGTAGCGGATGTAGGTAAGACATGTGACAGAGACAAGTACCTTGACATGCATCAAGAGTGAGTTATACACAGATGTGGATTGCAGGATTGCTGGATTATTTTGAAGATTACTTTCATGTATGCATTAGTGAGCAGTCAGATATGAAGTTCACAAAACAAACAAAACTATATATTTTTTAACACGGGTGTGCAGCACTGTGTTATGTATTTTAAGTTTGCATCAGTAGTTACTGCTTGGTCAGAGTCATAGTGGGTTTAAATAAATAACTTGCTTGTTTATATTTATATTATATTTTGGGAAACAAAACAGTAAATTTGTCTAGTTAATACTGTAAACTGGAGAGAAAATAAGATGAGGGTGAAGAGCACAACCCTGCTAGTTATGCAGGGTGGGATCAGAATTGTGCGACAGAGGAAAATCCTACAGGATTTTCCTCTGTCGCACAATTCTGATCCCACCCTGCAGGAAAAGCATCACAGTTCTTGATTTTTTAGATAATAAAACCAATAGAAACGGTGTTATTTGTGATGTTTCCAGGCCCACCTTTACTTTTTTATCCCAAAGAGAATATAAAATGGGTGTTTACATTTAAGACCCCCCCACCCTAGTAATGATTTAGTGAAGAATAAAACTAGTTGTAATCACAGTTACCACCCCAATGTTGTTCATTGTCCTATAACAGCATATCCCAAAGTGTTTAAATCCTCAAACACCACAGCCATTTGGCAACAATTACAATTTATTAATAATAAAAAGCATTGCACTTTGTATCTGTGTACATTTATAAGTTAGCTTATAGCAATAGCAATATTAGCAACAAAACTACATTATTCCTTGTTACTGAGTAACCGCATAGTGTAAACTTGTCCTCCATGTCCGAAAAACTCTTTTTATCTACAGCTTTATCGTTGATACAGTTACAAAGCACTGACACTGGAGACTCCTTCCATTAATACATTTCTTTTTACTGGACACTTCACAAAATCAACACATTTTTTATTATGTAGAATATCTACTGTACATAATCCTTGTGTATTAGCTGTTATTATAGAAACAACAGTGATCATAGTAACATATAACTGTGACTTGTAACTGCTTTTATAGAGAATTACTCATTCACAAGCCAGATTCCAGAATTCAGTCATGAAATATTGGGATATAAAATGCAATGTTGAATGAAATACAGTATCATTGAACATATTATTTTAGGATATTGTATATTTATTGGATAGCTAGTTATGTCCACATTTTAAACTATAGTCTGCCTGAATATGTTTAGTGTTAGTAAACTGAATTTTAATATTTACTACTGTTTACAGTAGAAATAACACTTTTTCCTTAGTACCAAACTTAGTAAAGGGAAGTATGCAAATTAAAACCCTGCATCTGCTCCATATATAAAAAAAATCTTGATGGAAATGGAGCTCCAGAATTCCTGGGATCTCCTTGACACATCCAGGTGGGAGTGACAGGATGTCCCTAACTTTTTTCCTACATTCCTAATCCCTAGTATCTTTCAAACAGCAGCCATTTCAAAGCACTTTTTATATCCACAAATAGCATTAAATGAGACCCTGATGACCCATGATACACTTTTCCCAAGCTGAATGTCGCTGCGGTCAGACGCAGCACTGCTGCTGCGATCCAGATGTGTTTAAAAGTTCGATAATAAGCAGCCTCTGGTTTCTCACCGCTCTCTCCTCGGCCTTTAACAGCATGTAAGCACTTACTAATTTAGAATATAATATCACGTTTGCAAGCCCTGAAAGTAGGCCGAGTTTACTTCATAAAAGCACAATGATTACGTTTTTTTTTTTCAAAGACTAAGCAATAAATTGTTTCCCATACTAGTGCTACTTTACATGCATGGTCAAAACTGGTAATGTTGTATAGTCAGTGAGAGACCACATGAAAAAAAAATCATGGTTTGGGTTTTCACAGACTCGGGATTAATCGCGTCTTCCATGCGGCGCGCCGTGGGAGGAGCAGGGTTCTCTGATGTTGGTGTTTTTTTGGTGAAATAAAAACCTGGTGTTAAATACGAGCGATCCCTGACAACTCTGTCATCTCCACCATACATACATGTGTACCTGTGAAGGGAAAACTCGCCTCAGACGTCTGCCACATCAGTGTGAAACCACATGAATGAATCAAATTTACTCGTTTGAAAGAATTATCAAATTACATGAGTGCATGTTTTGATCCCTGGTTACGAAGCTTGTACTTAAATTTCTGCAATAGGAGTGTAGGAATTTTCATAAACCTGATATGACATAATGACATGTTTTCTAATTTTTATGTCTCGTAAATTTTGAAAAAGATAAATGAAATAAAAAATAACAAACGTTACAGCCAAAGGTGAACATATCCACCTTGCTTTTAAATGTAGATAATTACAGTGGAAGTGGGAATCGGATGTCCCCATACAATCTTTTATTTAGGTTTGCCTCTTTGATAGGCAGAAAGCCAAAACCTAAAGAGAAAAAAAAAACATAAAATATAAAACAAAAACATGATGAACTTTCTTTTGCTGGAAAACGAGAGAATAAAAGAATTCTGGATTAATGTTGGTTGTAATGAGGAGCCAGTAGAACTTTAGTTTCCATGGCAAATCAGACTTTGAATCATACAAACACTAAATCAAATAAAGTATTTGGACATCTGGCTTTTCCAGATATTTGTGATGCTTCCCTAATCCATTATGAGAAAGTTTGAGGCCCACATTTGTATGGTATTTTATCCACTGGTCTGAAAGTGGCGAACAAACTAGCTAGCTTTGGGGTTCACCGACCTCTCCTCACGATGTCTAGCCTTTCTGGAAAAGTCTGCCTTGAAAATGGATTTATAAGTATGTCCAAAACCAAATCGATTTCTTTTCCTCCATCAGCCATTGTGGGCATATAAAAGTCTTACTCAAATGTATTAATGTGTGCAGATCGTTACAGACGTTTTTTGCAAGTCGAACTTGGCTGTAACAGTTTCCCTCTGACCAATTATTTCTTATAAAGACTAACATATAAAGGCCAGCACTACTGACTTTGAAGGCCCTGGGCAGATTATATTGACATGGCAGCACATAGAGGCTAATATCTGATTAGACAAAAAATCTAACATCCACATACACGTACTGGAAGCAGTGCAGCCAAGAAAAACGCTACAAAATGAAGAAAATAAACTGTTGGGAATAAATTTATACAATTTCTTGGAACAACATTAGAATTTAGGCTGTAAATGTAGGTCAGTGCTTCTGATAGTGTTTAGGCCAGCAGAGGAGACCTTGCTGGCCCTGACAGCACACCACTGATATAAACATTTAAATCTTAAAGCCGAGGTGTCCACAAACTTTTGTCCATACAGGGTACATTCTCAAGGTTGCTAGCATGGATATTCCAATGAAACCGTGACAACTAAAAATACGACAGTGCAGACATCACTGCCACTAATGCTAATTCTAAAACATAGGCTACACTACTAGCTGAATGAACCAGTATTTTCAATTAATGTTTAATGACAAATGTTTAAAAAAAGAAGAATTTGCCCAACACACACACAGATACTCACAAACACTCACACACATGTATCGTGGGAGACACAGTATATAATTTTCCCAATTTAAATAACAGGGTCAGACTTGGCGTTTGATGATAAATACACAGAAACTCCCTATTATTAGTGAATTGAAATTACAGTGTAGTTTTGCATGTAACTTTTATTCCCAACCAGTAAACCATCCACCCCTGTTCTACATTTGCAAATCAAAATTCAGCTGAAAATATAACTGACCAGAATTGTGTAGCTGTGTGTGTGCGTGTGTCTGTGTGTGTTCTTGGTTTCCTTAAAAAACTAAAGTTAATCATTTACATCTTCTTAACAACTTCACTTAGAACCTACAACTTCTCTCTCTCCAGTTAAGTCTAATGTACAAAGCCTGAACTACTGTATACAGCACTTTTCAAATTAGTTATTTTAGCATGTCATCAGTCTTGCTAGATGATCTCTTGGAAATAGCATGCATAAAAGCAATAGAAGCGATGGCGCTGTAACAGATATGCAAGTGGAAACAACACGCATCATACCATGTACTAGTACTAATTAAATCATTTTACTTTTTTAATGTCTCTTTCCCTGCCCACTTGGTGTTGCTAATAGTTTTGTCATGTCACTGCTTTGACCTAAAATAGCTAGATATGCTAAAAATAACCTTAGATAACATGGGAAAAAAAGAAAAGGGTCACAATGGATCAGGGAGGAAGGGGGGTCCTGATATTAGCTGTACTCTAAAGGTTATTGTTAACTATGATAGTAGATGCACTGTGAAATATAATGTAAACTAATTTTTTAGCTATAATGCTCTGATTTTAGATTTATTGTGAGGGACAATTGCCAAATCGTACCTCACAGTAAATCTAAAATCTTACCTAAAAGTTTATTCCTCTTCTGACTACCTGCATTCGTACCGTAATTCTTCAGTGCTTTTGGTTTGGTACACAACTTTTTTACATGCATAGTTAAAATCTAAGTTCCCTCAGAAAACATACACAACAATGCCAGGGGTATAAAAATGAAACTAGAGTTAGCAAATTGTCACTGTGGCTTCTCACTCTGTAACTGAAATACGATTTGTTAAGATAAGATATGTCTAGCTTCAAGAATTTCTCTTAAAAGAATTGAGGAAGTTAATGAATGAAGTATGGAAGGAATAAAGATGTGTTAAAGTATGCTGAAATAAGTATCACAGTTATTTAGTAGATCATATCTTTAGAAAATTAAACATTAAATGTAAAACACTTTTTTAAACATGACTGTTTCAAAGCTCTGACACCTTCCATAAATGTTAAATAAAAGTCTCTTCACATTTCTGCAATGAGTCATAACTATATATATATATATATATATATATATATATATATATATATATATATATATATATATAAATCTGGAATGTGTGGTTGCACTAATGTCAGAGCTGCTGTTCTAGAAATTCAGTTGTTGCTCAAGTGTCAAATACATGTGATGAAAGCTGTTCATACTGAGGAAGAATAATTGCTTGTGAAATGCATAAGAAATAAAATTCCTATTAGTCCATTAATCATGTTGAATGAAAAAATGATGGATTTTGGACATTGTGCTAGTCTTAAAGGTATTATAGAGAAATGCAGCTCTGTGTAGCTAAGAAAGTAACATAGCAGTGAATTAATCACAACAAATGTGGAGGGCAGTGAAATCTTGATAAATGCTGTTTGGCAGCTAAGTGTGTGTATGATGTTGGTGTCATGATTTTTGTTTCTCATTTATCAGACTTACACTCAACCCTCGACTTACTTCTTCAATTATCTGTCAAATATAGCATTCAAACATGCAGATACACACACACACACACACACACACACACACACACACACACACAGACACACACAGGTCTTGGTGCAGCATTGCTTTAGGAACCCAAAAGCATGGTGATGTCTTTAGGAACTAGCAAACTTTCTTTAGGAAATTAAGAAGTGCTTCTATTACAGGAACCTTTGTAACTGCAAACAAAAAATCAAATTCCCTGAAGCCATATACACAAGTTCCTACCATTAAGCACTTTCTAGAACCAAGAAAATATTGGGTTCACATTGTTTTTCATATTTTCATAAAAGGGTATTTTTAGGTGCTCAGAAACTTTTGCACATTTCCAACATAAAACCCTTTTAATAATCCAGGTAAAAAAAATCAGAAAATCAGAAAATCCAGAAATTTTAAACACAACACAACTTACTCAAGAATCTAGGAACTTAAGATATTTACAATTATTTGAAGTATTTTTTTAAGCAAGAAATCTTTGGAACCATTGTTGTAGAGGAAATGTAGACACTTGATGTTCATGTCAACTGAGGAACCAGTGGCAGTTTTTAAGAAACTTTCAGTTGCATAAGAGTTGATAATTTTGTGCAGGCCAGGAACAATTATGTAGGACCTGCACGCTACTAATTAATTAACAAAATGACAAAATTTCATTTTTGTGGAGCAAAAACAACAGTAAACATAACTACTTAACATTGAGCTGTACTTTTTTCATTTAAACTTGATAAAATAATGTGAACATTGTATTATTTCTGTCTGATGCCCAACATTATATAGCATGTTTTATATCCTTACACAGCTTTTGAAATGTGGGAAACCAGCATGGTCAGTAGAAAACCAGCATAGGAAACTGGTTACTATGAAAATCCTGCTGTAAACAGTCTTCGATATTGGTGTGGGGTTGAGGTGAAGTATTAGCAGTAAACCAATAAAAATGTGTGGTGATGTGATTCGACACCGCACATTCATCTGACAGGTTTTTCCTGACTGATCAATTTGGCTTCATGATGTGTTTAACTTTACGAGCGCATGACTTGCCTTGTTAGCCATTTAAGTAAGGAATGCCTGGAATGAAACTCTGGCTTTTGATCCCTAGGTCTAGACTCTAATCTGTATTTTCGTGTTTTGTCTGGGCTCTAAAGTGAGGTCTGGCCTGTAACAAAACAATTTACCTCAGGCATCATTACAGTACTCTACAGTAATCTATCTATCTATCTATCTATCTATCTATCTATCTATCTATCTATCTATCTGTCTGTCTGTCTGTCTGTCTGTCTGTCTGTCTGTCTGTCTGTCTGTCTGTCTGTCTGTCTGATGTGTATTTAATTTCTATCTGTTATTTACAGCCAGGTCTTATTTGTATTTTATTTCTTTCTGTCCTCTATAGTCAGGTCTGATCCGGATGTCAAGTGAAGAGTTCTTCATCACCCCTCTGCCCAATCATTTGGCACTGGAGCACAACTACAGCGCCCCTGCTGGACACCATCCACATGTCATTTATAAACGCTCAGCAGAACGACGCATCCACAGGGACAGAACAGAGAGACAGGATGAGCCTCACCATCAGCATCGTCATGACTACCAGCACGGAAAGTTTCAGAGGCAACACTTCTGTGGGCGCCGCAAGCAATGTATGTAAGGACACTTTCTCCTTTTTTTCTATTTTGCTCCAACTGCAGAAGAACTCACTAACAACACCTATGATTAGTTAAAACTGCATTATCATTGAATACAGAGTGATCAGACTGCTGGTTTAGGAATATTTACATGAAAAATAAAAACAGTTTTAGGTCTGTCTTTCTCTATATATTTGGATATGTAGCATTAAGTACACACAAGCACACCCAAAAATCGATTTCAACATCTTTACAGAAAAATGGAGGTTATTGTAACAACAAAGGAGAGGACTAAAAAACACATAAAAATCTTAAAAATCCACAAACTTTTTGTCAACATAGTCAGCAGTTTGTCTGGCTCTCTGTTTATTTATCTTTTTATGGCTGTGTCTATCTGTTTGGCACTGTTTTCCTGTCTGTCTGCATCCAGTTGTGCTCAGTTTCTGCCATTGTAAGAGTCCAGTGTCTAGTCTGTCTGGCTTAATCTGTCTGTCTGTCACTTTTCCCTCTCTAACTTTACCACAACATTTTCCTTCTTGTTTACAGTGGCTGCCCTTATAACTGTTCCACCAGCCAGCCAGTCTGTCTGTCTGTCTGTCTGTCTGTCTGTCTGTCTGTCTGTCTGTCTGTCTGTTAGTCTACTATTAGTTTTGCAGGTTATGGAACCAATGCTGGACAATACATGTGTCAATGAAATCACAATACTCTAAGTAGAGAATTCAGAGCAAAACCAGAACTTTCTAATCTGTATATCATTAAGGTTTTTCATTCAAACCAATTTAGAAATTGAAAGTAGTCAGTCATAGACATTAACTAACTATTTCCTCTTCTTTGAGGATCTTCAGAATTTCGACTCATTCAGCACTGTCCTCTCATTCAATAGATGAGTCAGTGAATGAACGGAAACAGCTGCTGACGTGAATATTTCCTGTTTGCTTCATTCATCCATCTCTGTCTTTATATATCAGGTTTTCTAAATACTTGTCTGTCTGTCTGTCTGTCTGTCTGTCTGTTAGGCTCTGTCTCTTTTTTATTTTACTGTCTATTGGTTTATGTCAATCTTTCTGTCAATCTGTTAAGCTACTTATCTGTCCATGTGTCGGTTTTTATCTTTCTCTGTCACATTTCTTTTTATCATTGCTTGTTCTTCTTTTTTAATCTATCTTTCTGTATAGATCTGCCTTTCTTTCTGCCATTTTGTCTGTCTGTATGGCTTTCTCACACTCTTTCCCTCTGTGTTTGCCGCGTTCCTCTATTCATCACTGCCTCCTTATTTGTGTCTGTTTCTCCATTTCCCCTTTATCAGTTTATCTCTTGCTTTATCTATGTGTTTGTCTATTTATCTGTCCCTCTCTATCTCTGTTTGTTTGTCTTTTCCGGGGTACAGACACTCCCAAGCCCCCTGCAGAGGATCGCTTCCAAATGCCTGATGAGTTTGAACCTGCAGGTCGGATAAAGCGATCACCAATCTCATCTAATAATGTAGGAGCTCTGAATGTGGAAACTTTGGTGGTGGCTGACAGGACGATGGTGGAGAAACACGGGCGGGAAAATGTCACCACCTACATCCTCACCATCATGAATATGGTGAGAGGAGACCAGTATTCATCTCTCACTGACACAGCCACCCACCCACCCACACACACACACACACACACACACACACACACACACACACACACATGCGCATGTGAATTATCATTATCATTACTCTTAAAGAAATAAGATGTGTAAAGCCAGTGTGTGTATTTATAATCAGGTCTCCAGCCTGTTTAAGGATGGCACCATTGGGACAGATATCAACATCGTGGTGGTCAGCCTTCTCCTGCTTGAGCAAGAGCCAGTAAGATGTTGCTCAATAGAGTCTTTATGTTTGTGGTAATGCAGTGAAATGAAACATCATCAACTTACGGTTTAATCATTTAAGAATGACATCATTACTTTTTTAATGCAGATTATAAATACTTTGGAAAATCCTTTGTATTTTAGTTTTTTCACTGCTTTTTCCTTGCCTCTGTCTGGCTGCTTATATGCTGATCTCTCTCCCTCTGTCTATCTATTTGTCTCTCTCTTCCTTTGTCTCTCTGTCTGCCTGTCTGACATGTGACTCTTTTTGTCGGCCTGTCTGTTGGTCCCTTCATCTGTCTGCTCATCAGACTATTTCTGTTTACTTGTCTGCTCTCTGTCTATGTATGTCGCTGGTGTATTTAATGTGCCTGTGTATTGATATTTCAGACAAGATTTTTGCATAAACAAGAGCTTAAAATCATTACAAATAGTTAATTGTATTATGATCTGCCTTGTGTTCTGCTTTTAAAATATTTGTTTTTATACCTTTAAATCTATATGAGGGAATTTCTTTTATATAAAAATTACAAGAACTTTAAAAAATACAAATAAAAAAACTCATTTTCATTTACTTTTTTGTTTACTAATCTCAGTCTAATATTTATTTAATCTCAATCATACACTTTCTTCATCTCTGTGGTTTAGCTGGGTCTCTCCGTCTCTCACCATGCTGATCAGACCCTGAACAGTTTCTGTCAGTGGCAGTCAGGGCTGATAGGTAAAAACGGCAAGAGACACGATCATGCTGTTCTCCTCACAGGCCTCGATATCTGCTCTTGGAAGAATGAACCATGTGACACCCTGGGTAAGCAGTTAACACACGCTAATGCACAGTTAATAATAAAAAATGAATCGGTTGACTATGATTCTGCTCATGTCTCCGCTCTGTAGGCTTTGCCCCAATCAGTGGGATGTGCAGTAAATATCGCAGTTGCACCGTAAATGAGGATACTGGGCTGGGCCTCGCCTTCACAATCGCACATGAATCAGGGCACAAGTAGGTACACAAGCACACACACAATATTAGTGAAGGACGCGTGGCCTGTATCTGAGGGTTCTATTAAATGAACCTGAGTGCCAGAGAGATCTGGTGAAGATGACATGGCCTCAATTATTAAGTTCTTGTACAACGGTGTGGCCTTTATGCTAAGATGTTTGAAAGAAAGTATGGTTATTATACCTGTTTTCATTAAAGGTAGTGTGGTCTTTTTGCCTGACATTGCTAATAAAGGGGGCATGACCTTTTTATTTGAGCTGTAGTAAAAGGGGTGTGGCCTTTCTGCATCAGTAATAGTGAAGGAGGTGTGGCATCTATTAATCTACCTGTAATAAAAGCGGTGTAGCATCTCTGCCTGAGTCACAATAAAGGAGGACTGTCTTCAGTTACTGAGCTGTAGTAAAGGGGTCTCTGTGTCAGAGAGTCCTATAAAACAATGCATAGCCTTTAATAAAGTGGGTGTGGCCTCTATTTTGGAAAGGCCTAGTAAATGGGGTGTGGCCTTGGTTTGACTTCCAGTAAGGGTTCTAATCTCTGTGCCTGAAAAGCATGGTAAAAGCCAATGTCCCTGAAAATCCTAGTAAGTGGCCTTTAATATGATTTTTTTTTTTTAAGAGCTAAAAAATATCGTGTGTGTAAATAAACAAAATTAATCTGAATTCAATTAAAAAAGCACCACATAAAGTCTAGAAGATTAGACACGTCAGCTTTAGAATGAACCCAGACCCTATTAACAAATAAATCATTACCTTTATCCTTTTAACACTGGAAGAGAGTAAACCTACAGCAGCACCGCAGGCTTTAGGCTTCTGTTTGTGTTTATGCGTGTCCATTGAGATAAAGGGAAGTGTATATCTGTCAGGAGATTACTGATTTATTGCGTTTATCCCTGAGGTTGTCAGGAGCTTAGAGTGAACTCCTACCGAGGTCCATCACTGCTAATCACAGAGTTGTTTTAGGAACGTCTCAGATGGCTTCAGGGCAAACAAGAAAGTCCATCATCTTAAAACTTTTTAGCTCTGACGTGATTTCATATTTCACTTTTTAAAAGCTTGCAGGTGTAATGTGAGTAGGTACTTAAAAAAATATTGTAGTTAAGTAAAACACAAGAATGAACAAAGAACCCACATATACTAAGAATGGATATTTATTTTAGTATTGTGTAATCACAGAGAAAGAAAATATATGGTGCCTCAAGGGTGGGTTACCGGTCCAATTACATTCCAGAAAAGCTTAAAGGTTTGTCTTTCACATTTCCAATAATGCTCATTTAAACCTTATTCTATACACATCTCAGGTTTTAGGCTTTCTTTAAGTGCCTGATTAATCTTCATCCAGGTTCACTGTGTGAAATTACTTGAATTGCTTGATATTATGATTTAAATATATAAACTCGTCAGTGGATACAAAGAGAAATATAACAAATATAACCCTATAACAAATTGACAAAGCCAAAAATTAGCTAGCCAGGAATAGAAAGAATAACACAAAGTCTGTATTAACTTAAAATTTATTGTTTTAACATACTGTATGTTCAAACTGTGTGACAAATTCTCGTCCCAGTGAAATAATCTGTTGGTCATGCTCTCAGATTGTCCAAGGTTCAAGAATAACAAACATCTTGACATATAAAAGCCGCTACATGAGTGTTATCGCACTGAACAGTTGTCATATGAGAAATTTTAAATAGTTTAATCTGACATTATTTCTTTCAGTGTGACACTTAAATCCTGGCTGCTTTTTAAGTAGTACAAAATAATTTAATGTAAGGGTTTTTTTATCCAATAATTTGTTTCTATTCAGTTGTCTATTGTTGTTTTTTTGCCCTTTCAGGTGTGATGCAGTTTGTATAATTTTAATGCTGGACTTAAAAATACACTTTATAAACAAGTTTGTAGACACCAGTTTACAAGATTTACATGTGCTTTTTAAACATCTAATTACACCTTTAATCCTCATTTACTGTTTTAATAACCTCCACACTTCCGTGAAGGAAGATCCACTAGATTTTGGAACTTGGAGGTTTGTGGTCAAGTCATTAACTGATGTAGGGTTCAGTCAGCATACCAATTCATTCCAAATGTGTTCAACAGGGTTGTGCTCAGCTCTATAGCAGGACATTCAAGATCTTAGACTCCAACTCATGTAAAACATATCTTAATGGATCTGGCTTTGTACACCAGGGTATTGTCATGTTGAAACAGGTTTTGGTCTCCTAGTTCAAGAGAAGGAAAAATTGAATACTACCACATCCAAAGGATACCTGTATAATTGTGTGCTTCCAACTTTGTGGCAAGAGTTTGCCTAAAAACCACAGATGGCTGGAAACTGCTTAGGTGATGCATAAATCACTTCATCCCCAAACAACAAAATTCAAACAGTTTCTTGACACTTTCTTTGCACTCCTTAGAGTTTGAAACACTTGTTTTCCCAATTGGTATAACTGCCAAATTAAGAGAAAGGGTGTCTATCACGCTTACCATTTTGGTTGCATTTCTCAGTTTTGGGATGATCCACGACGGAGAAGGAAACCCTTGCAGGAAGGCGGAGGGAAACATCATGTCTCCAACTCTGGCAGGGAATAATGGCGTGTTCTCCTGGTCATCCTGCAGTCGCCAGTACCTCAGTCGCTTCCTAGGGTAAAAGTAATGGTCCTCACATACACGCACTGAGGTTATGTTATGTAGGAGAGGTTATGTTATGCATCTGTATGTGTGTGTTGCTCACAGCACAGCTCAAGCCTCGTGTTTGGTAGATGAGCCAAAGCTGATTGGTCAGTATAAATACCCTGAGCAACTCCCGGGCCAGATCTACGACGCAGACACACAGTGCAAGTGGCAGTTCGGCTCCAAGGCCAAGACCTGCAGACTTGATTTCATCAAGGTAATATCTGATATATATATATATATATATATATATATATATATATATATATATATATATATATATATATATATATATAATGTGTATACACAAAACAACAGTGGAACAATATTGACACTTTGGAAACAGTTTTGACATGTTCACTTAGGGTGTACTCACTTTTGTATAACCCCTTGCATGTCAGCAACCATTTTATTTATTATGTTCTCCAGGGCAATTTTATAGAAATTAAAATTGGATATATTTTAGAGTAGTCAATGTACAGCTTGTATGGAGGTACAGATTTACTGTTGTACTCACCATACAGCAATTTTTGTCAACATAGCTGACAACAAAAGTGAGTACACCCTAAGTGAAGATGTCAATGTTTCCAAAGTGTCAATACTGTACAGCCAACATGCTACACATAATTACAAACAAATTTAATTCAAGTCTTTACACTCAAATGTATGTGCTCATTAAATGTGTAAAACTTGTGAAAAGTCTAAGAAATTATAAATAATAGCAACTTGAATATAATTAATTAAATAAATGGAAATATCTGTTTTTTGTTTCTGTGGGTATAAAGTTGTGAAATTCGAAAAATAATAACGAATGAAACAAATAAAAAAGAATAATAATTAAGGAAGTGGTAGCTGTTTTGTTTTTTGTGGCATAAAATATTTATTCCTTGATTTAGAGACATGGAGCTGAGGACTCACAGGAATTATAATTTATATCTAAATTTTTTTCTCCAGATAAATGAATTGTAGTCAGTGGTAAGTGCTGCCTCCCAGCAGGCTGAAATCATTTCATGGTCTCTGAAGCCTCTCTAGCAGTTTCGTTCTCATGGCTGACCCTCTCTTTGCTCCACACTTAGAGCCAAAATCCCAGTGTCGGCTCCCACGTAACGGGTCAGCAGAGGACCAACAGAGGACCCGCTGGCTTTCTCCATCAGTGCAGCATCAGATTCACACATTCACATGTAAATGTCGAGTGGTTTAACACTGAGGCGCTGTATAAAGTCTTGGGAAGCTGAGCAGCATAGGTTATTTTGCAGGATTAGCTGCTGTGCTACAGCCTCTTTCTTTCAAGGTCTTTGTGTGGTGTTTTTTTGGAAGTAGACTTCCCAGGAAAGCAGCTGTACATCTTAATTTAGTGGGATTGTGGCTGGTGACGCCCAGTGGTTTTGTTTTCTTTTTCCCGCACAGTTGAGTGTCCTGGTCACGTAGCGGCTCGGGGAGTAATTAGCGGTGCTAACAACATGGGATTAGCGTTGTTGGGATGGTTTCAGGACCAGGAACAAGCTAGGAAAGTTTACACACCATTTTCTTTCTTTCTTTAAAAAAAAAAACAATTCATTTGTTACTAGTCTGCATTTAATATTTTCCTCTAAGCATCTGATGATTAGTATAAAACCAGGTTAATATGCTCACTCTGAAATTACTGTGAACTATAAATGCAACTAAAGTAAACTAAGTCAATAATACAGCTCATCTTCCAAGCAGGAATAATCAGGTTGAGACGAGAGCACTGTCTAAACAAAGTAATATTTTGTTGTTAATGTACAACTGTGAGACATGGAAAAGGGAGCAAAGTGTCAGTTCATATCTGGGACACCTAAAAGCCTATGGAGCTGTAAATCAAACCAGATTACACTTAAAATGTTTTATACTTTCATTTGGTATGTAAAGCTCTGATTGCTTAAGGGTGAGGGTGGTGTTAGCACACTTGACTTCAATTAGTGCTTCATAATAAAGATTAAACATGAATCAAACCACCCACATGCTAGTTATGATGTGTGTTAAGTTTGTGTTGTGTTAAGTGGGTGTGTGTGTGTGTGTGTGTGTGTGTGTGTGTGTGTGTGTGTGTGTGTGTGTGTGTGTGTGTGATTTGTAGGACATCTGTAAGTCGTTATGGTGCCATCGGGTGGGGCATCGATGTGAAACCAAGTTCATGCCTGCTGCTGAGGGGACGACTTGCGGACAGGATATGGTGAGTGAAAGGCCGACCTTTGATATGATGCACAATTAACAAAAAGTTTTGGCACATGTCAGACAAGGGCTACAGCAGCCTACAGAATTCTGATTGGTTGTAAAGTGTAACAGATGATAATATTGTATAATGAGAGTCTTAAAAAAAACCTAACAAAGTTACCTATAAATTGTAAGTATAAGTAACGGCAAACGTATAAATAGCTTGATGTGTTCAGATACATAATCCAAATGTATTTCTTCATGCTGATATGTACACTTTTATCAAGCTTGTCCACACACACACACACACACACACACACACACACACACACATACAGTGTGGATATACCTGAGACAAGCTAGCTAGCTTCGGGGTTGGCCAACCTCTTTTTTACGATGTCTAGCTTTTCTTGAAAATGGATTTTTAAGTATGTCTAAAACCAAATCAATTTTCTTCCACCGTAGGCATAAAAAAGCCTAACTCAGATGTACTAATGTGTGCAGCACGCTACAGACATGTTTTTCTAGTCGAACTTGGCTGTAACAGTTTCTCTGAACAACCAATCAGAGGACGGAAAAATGCTGATGCTATTCTGGGCTAGCTAGCCAGCAAATTTTAAATCTGATTGGTTAAAGAAACAGACTAATTTCTATTAGAAACAAAGGTAAAAAGGCCTACAAAACTGACTTTGAAGGCCCTGGGCAGATTAGATTGACATGGCAGCACAAAGAGGCTAAAATCTGATTGGACACAAAATCTAACATCTACATACACGTACTGGAAGCAGTGCAGTCAAAAGAAATGCTACAAAATGAAGAGAATAAACTGTTGGGAATAAATGAATATACTTTCATAGAACAAATATTAGAATTTAGATTGTTAATGTATGTCAGTGCTTCTGATAGTCTTTAGGCCAGCAGAGAAGGATTTGCCAGCCCTGACGGCCCACCACTGAGCGCTAGACTTTGTCCCAGTCAACCAAACTGCAAGATGCCTCTAGTCTTAAGCCTCTCACTCACTTTTCCTTTCATCCCTCTCTCTTTCCTCCCTAAATCCCTAATATCTTTTACAGAGCAAAAAAGACTTGAAATAATATTTCTAATTAATTTTCATTAATTAGATTTCTAAACTAATTGTAGCAAAATAACTCTATAATGTGCTTTTGTGCCTAAATGCTACTAATGCTACTAACTAATTCTTATTTTCTGCTCTACATAGTTGATATGAATCAGACTCTAAACAGATAAAATGCTTATAAAAGAAATACAGTCTGTTACAAAAATAAAACATGTAGCTAATATATCAGATTATCATTGGTGTGGTGATGTTTTTATTAGATGTTTATTTTTTATTTAGAGAAGTCAACACTGTAATGGTCACAGTGCTTTACAAAGTCTTTAGGACAGAGGAGTTTCATTGGTGTCTCTATAAAATAGTGTCTCAAAATTTGTCCTTTAGTTTTTTAGGAGAGAGATGGACAGAGAGAGGTAAAGAGAATAAAACAGCAAAAAAAAGAACACAAATAGAAAGAGAGACACACAAACAGATTGATAGAGATGTAAAAAGAGGTAAAATTTCTCCACAATAATGTGAGAGACTGATACAGTCATACAGAACATGATTACAGAGATATTGCTGTTAAAGGTGATTCTGCAAACTAATGAATCATGGTGAACTTACTTTTTCACACATGGCTTCCATTTTAGGTTCAATTAAAAAAGTACACACACACACACATATATATATATATATATATATATATATATATATATATATATATATATATATATATATATATATATATATATATATACAGTACAGACCAAAAGTTTGGACACACCTGCTCATTCAAATAGTTTTCTTTATTTTCATGACTATGAAAATTGTAGAGTCACACTGAAGGCATCAAAACTATGAATTAACACATGTGGAATTATATACATAACAAAAAAGTGTGAAACAACTGAAAATATGTCATATTGTAGGTTCTTCAAAGTAGCCACCTTTTGCTTAGATTACTGCTTTGCACACTCTTGGCATTCTCTTGATGCCTACTTTGAAGAACCTACAATATGACATATTTTCAGTTCACTTTTTTGTTATGTATATAATTCCACATGTGTTAATTCATAGTTTTGATGCCTTCAGTGTGACTCTACAATTTTCATATATACAGTATAACATTGTGTAATATGTCATGTTGTGCAATATGTCAACATTGTGTAATATGTCATATGTCAATATGTCACTGCCGTTAATAAAACCAACTATACAATGTGTCATTCCTAAATCCTTAATGTCAGAAATATTATTATTATTATTATTATTATTATTATTATTATTATTATTATTATTATTATTATTATTATTATTATTATTTTAAACCTCTAACTTCTACATTTTCATGTCTGCCTAAGGTTCACGGTTCTTGTTTCTGGTTCATTTCTGGTTCATTGTGCACAAATTCTATTACTTTATTACATTGTGCTGTTTTATTACTTATGCATATGCAGCTGAAAAATCTAATGATTGCATGATCAATAATTCAAATAACTTTAATACCATCTGTATCCTGATTATGAAAATGAGTTAAAATGTTTTTGTGATACATTAGTCAACCAACTACGTGCTTGACCCTGAATATGGATTCTGAACTGAATTGTGACTCCCTAGCTGATATAACGTGTAAACTGACATTATGTTAAAAATTTAGTGCTGTTTGACTGTGTGCTCTGTCTCATTACCCTTAATGCAGTGGTGTCGTAAGGGACAGTGTGTAAAGTTTGGGGATCATGGGCCAAAAGCAGTTCATGGTCAGTGGTCAGGCTGGTCTGACTGGTCGGATTGTTCCAGAAGCTGTGGGGGCGGAGTTATGTATCGGGAACGCTTTTGCAACAGTCCCAGGTAAAACCCAAAAAAAGGTTTCAGTATCTTCTTCTTCTTCTTCTTCTTCTTCTTCTTCTTCTTCGGATGCTCTCATTAGGGGTCGCCACAGCGGATCATCCTACTTCACACTACTCTGTCCTCTACATGTGCCTCTTTCAAACCTACTACTTATTTATAATAAAAATAATGATGATAATAATTATAATAATTATTATTATGATTATTTTATTATTGTAAGTAGTAGTAATAGTAGTAGTAGTAGTAGAGTGTAGAGACATAAAAATTTAATAAATCATCATATGATTCATGAAATATCAAATTTTAATTATTGGAAAAAATAAATTGGAATAGAATTGTGGTATTATTAAGTAGTAATAATGGTAATATTAATAATAATAATAATATCTGTTCAATAAAATAAGAATTGGTTAATTCATGAATAGTGAGTTTATTTAAATGTATATTGTGTCAATATTAAGTGATGAGCTACATTTTATTAGTAGTAATTTTCTTTCTTTTAGAGACACAAGCTTTGTAATTAAAACAGCAACCGATTATAGTAGTCAGTATTTGACGTTTTAATAAGCGAAATTATCAGAATTAAAACATTTTCTCTTTCATATTTTATATTTTTTTATTTTGTTTCCGAAGTCCTCAGCATAGCGGGAGATTCTGCCAGGGTTCGAGTCAACTGTACCAGCTGTGTAACACTGGGTCATGTCAGCAAGACGCTGTGGACTTCAGAGCACAGCAGTGTGCTGAGTACAACAGCAAACCATTCCGGGGCTGGTTCTATAAATGGAAACCTTACACCAAAGTGGACGGTAGGCATGTGGAATCCATCGCATTGTTGAATTTCAGCTTATATCCAATCTACTGTTCTTTAATTTAGTGTGTGCATTGAATTTATAAAACAAAAAATTACCAAAAAGCCACAGGTTTTTGTCTGCTGTCTGTACAGGTATTTGTGTGTGTATTATATTGTATTGTCATGGCAACCTTCTTCATTTGGTAAAAAAATATGAATTTGTAGGTTGTGCCAAATGTTTGGCCATAGCGATGCTTTAGTGCACCTGAGGCATAACGAGGATTTTAGGGTTTCGACGTGTAGCCGCTCGCACTGATGGATTATTAAAGCAGCTTCAGGGAAGCATTTTAACTCAAATACACACACACACACACACACACACACACACATACATACACAAATGAGAAAGAGGAAACAGACATGCATGCACTGTACATTCCAGAGTTCACAGTATTCTTACAAATTGTATATCCGTTGTGTTGGGTTTCTGGTGTATTTCCAATTTGTCGGCTTGTTTCTTCATGTTGTAAAGGGGTTTCTGTTGTCCTTTATTTCACTGTTTTTGGTTTACGTTGTGTTGCAATGCATTTCTTTTGGAACTGTTTCTGTTGTGTTGCGTTTCTGGCACCTTGGGCTGCATTTCTGTTGGGTTGCATTTTTGTTTCAGTTGCATTGGGTTTCCTTCATGTTGTGTTGCATTTGCAACATGTTCTATTTGTTTCTTCATTTTGTTGTGTTGGGCTTTCCATTGCATTGCCGTTTCATCATTTTTTTGTCTTGTGAAGTTTGCGTTTATGTTTGTATTGTATTGTGTTATGTTTGGTTTCTGTGCTGGAAATCAGTCAGTGATGGATCACTCAGAGTTTATTTGAGGTTATTTCTAAATCGCTCCTCTTGTTTAAACTCACTTGAAGCAGAACTTAAACATTACATCAGTGTGGATTTTCTTTCTAAATATATTCACTGTTGGAACCCCCCCGAGTGTTTAATTTTCTGCATTTATTGACTCCTCCTTCTTCTCCTTCTCCTCTTTTCATGCAGATGAAGATATCTGTAAACTCTACTGCATCGCAGAGGACTTTGACTTCTTCTTCGCCATGTCCAGTAAGGTGAAGGACGGCACATCTTGTTCCGATCTTGCTCCAGATGTGTGTATCGATGGGATCTGTGAGGTACGGGCTCGGAAAGGACATTTTTAAATGTCCACGTGACCAGATCAAATGTTAATAAAATATTTTATGCTAAATACTACTACTAATGATAATAATAAAAACATAAAATAAAATATTACATAATATTCAGTTCTTCTTCTCCACTGTTCCTTATTTCCTCTTTGGTCCTTTTTGGCCATTTTCTTTTTTTATTCTTCTTTCCTGTATTATTATTGTTTCTTCCATATTTATTTCCTGTTTTTCTTCTTTTGTCACTGCGTTTTATGTTATTTTTTACTCCTTCTCAGTCATATTTTTGTTGTTTTTGTCTTTTTTTCCACTGCCTTTGCCCTTTTCTATTTTCATCACTTCTTCTTTTATTCCACTTCAACCATTTTTCTCCTGTTTTCCAGTTTCTTTTCATTCATCTGTTAAATCTGCTATTCTTCATCTGTCATAGTTCTTTCTATATTTTTATTTTTTCCCTCAGTTCCTTTTTCACCTATTGCTTTTCCTCTGTTTATTTTATTTTGTTTTCTAGCCCTTTGTTTTTGTTTTTTTGTTTCTTCTTTCATGTTCCATTTCTTCATGCTTATCCTTTTCCTCTGCTCTTCTTCCAGTCTCTTTTCCTCTATTCCTAGTCCAGCACTATTTTTTCATTTCTTTAATTTCTTTTTCATCTATCTTCTTCCCACCCACCTGTGGCTCCTTCTAACCTCTTGAGATGATCAGAACTCTGGTTTTACCCACTTTTAAAATTAGTTTTGCCTGCATTTGTGTTCTCTGTAGTCGGTGGGATGTGATCAGGTTTTGGGTTCCAGTGCTGCTCTAGACGTCTGCGGTGTGTGTAAAGGAGACAATGCCACCTGCAAACTCTACAGCGGCCAGTACAACTCCCAGCACCAAGCCAATGGTAATGTTATAACACCTTGTGAAACTCTGGGGTCTCATTTATAAACTTGACATACGCACAAAATGGGGCTGGTATCGTGCCTACACCACTTCCAAGACAAAGGTTGTGATCAATAAAAAAAACAAACTTGATGGGAGAATGTGTGCACTGTAAGTGAACTCTGAGAAAATGGAAATTGGTGATACAGATGACAAGGTGGTGAACTGAAGTCAGATTAGGAAGTAAATGTGAGAAGAATGATCAAGTATTGATGCCTCACACACATTTAATGTAACTCTATATCATACATTAGATCCATGTTATCCTGAAGATGAAATCCAACAATCCAGTGTGATCTGCACTTGTACTAAATGATAATTGTTTCATAATCACCTTTTTTTGCCAACTCAATCTAACTCAAATCTTAAATTCAAAATATTTAATGAGTGCTGTCTCACCTTCACATTGTCCACTTCAGGTGCACAGGAGGAGGACAGCATCATTAGATAACTCAAATTCAAGTTTTATGTTGGGTGGAGGATACCAATAATTCATGCTGTAAATTTGGCAATGTGTTAATGATCAGTCTAATTGCTGTAAACATGTAAATGTTGCAGTGACCTCCGTCCATAAGCATGATGGCACTGCTGGAGGATTATGCTAATGGACGAATAAGGAGAAAAAAGAGACTTCAGGGACCATAATGAATTATTAGCCCATAATGATGACTGGCTAATGAGCCGATTTAGATTCCTTAGAGCTTTGCTCTTGTACTTATGTGCTGAGTTGGTCCAGTACTAGAGAGGGCAACACACTGGAACCATGCCTCACCACTGGCATGGCAACTGGTTATATAAATATAAAATATTATCTTCAAAATTCTCACTAAGACCGTCTTTGTATATAATTACATTTATAATTAAATTTCATCCTGTAGGTCTGGAATATCACAGCCCTTCCTGAATGCCGTAATGCCTGTCGTATTGGCTTGTATTATTAATACGGCTAGCCAATACATCACGTTTCCCTACACTGTTCAAGAACAGGTGGTACCAAATGTAATCGGTGCAATTGCACTCAAATTGCAATGAGGGTTTGAAAACAAATTTGTTTATGTTAATAGAAAGGAGTATGAATGTAGTATACCTTCAGATCGGACAACTTTTTCTTTAGTTCTGCAACTGTCTGTTCTGTCCCACTGACACAGTTGACAAAAGCAGCAACACATTTCCACTCACGCTGCTTCTTTTTATTAGTGATCCGGCTGCTGTGGCCACCAAATAACTTTGTTTTCCCGGGACCTCCATTTACAGCTCTTGTGTATCCCAGTGGCTGAGAAGTTACGTTTTTTTACTCTTTTCTCACCTGTCGCCATTATTCACCAGGCTTATTAATATGGAACAGCATTCATTAAGTGTTTTGCATGGACTATTTACGGTTAAAGATGGGTGTGTACAGGGCGGGATATGTGATTTATAAAGGGAACATTGCTTACAGGTGTGTATGTGCATGGTTTTATGAGTCTGAATATTTTTTGGCTTTTGGGGCAAACATACACTTTTTGTAAGGATCCTATGCAACAACAACGTTGATGTTTTTTTCCTTACTTCTTCAGAGTACTACCCAGTGGTGACAGTCCCTGCTGGAGCTCGGAGTATCCGTGTTCAGGAGATGGAGATCTCAAGCAGTTATCTGGCGGTTCGTGGCCAGAAACGCGGCTCGCATTTCCTGACCTCTGACTGGATGGTGGATTGGCCAGGAAAATTTAACTTTGCAGGAACTACGTTCTTGTATAGGCGAACAAATAATCAGCCAGAGAGCCTGTACGCCCCGGGACCGACCAATCAAACGCTTGTCTTTGAAGTGAGTCTTTTTTTAATACACGCATTTATACAGTTGCCAACCTTCTGCCTTGTTTTTATGGTTAAAAAGATTTTAGTAGGATTTCTTACTTATGTGCATATTTTGATAAAATATTTCCTTTAGCCAGACCCACAAAGCTCTAAACAAGGCAAAAAGCCTAGAGAAAGCTGAAAATGACAAAATAACAGCAGCTGTGATAATAATGCAGCTGCATATAAAAGGTTTATATTTAATGTACTTATGGTGTTATTTCTATAGCAACAGCCCATTCACAAGGATAAATGAAAAATGTTTATGGCAGTTTTTCTTTTATGGACGTATCCAATGTCTTCAGGAAAGAGAAATTTACGATTTGGTTTTGGATAAATTTTTGGTTTAGTAAAATTCAAAATAGACTGTTTATAGCTGCTATAATGTCATTTGGAACAGGAACTTGATTTGTATCTGTTCCACAACATTAAATGTAACAGTAAATGGATAAATAAATAAATTATTATCCTTGGCTGAGGTATTAGAAGAATAGAACATTATAGGATGTGCTGTTGAATAAAAAAAACATAGTGCCAACCCACCTCTCTGATTATTTATTATTATTACTTAATTTTAATACACTATATAATATAAATTGAGCCTGTTGTTATTTGTAAAGGAAAACAAAGTTACATGTGCACAGTTGTATTAATTTGAAAGCACATGAGCAGGAATAATGTAAATCCTGCACACATTCGGTAGTGAGCTCAAACATCTGTAAGGACAGAAGGATAAACATGGACGTGGTACTGAGGTTCCGAAATGATTCAGTCCAGACAAAACATTCATTTTGGTTTTGAGCTGCTTGTGGTTGAGGAGAGCGAGGTCAGTTGGATGCAGAGTGCTAGACTAGCATCTAATCCAGTGCGGATACATGGCCTCGTTCTTCTCAAGACTAACACGTCGCGTGACACGTTTAGTTTTTTCTTCCACTGTGTAAAAGCAGTGCAAGCTAAATCTATTACCATTTTACTCCTAATAACTAATATAGTGTCTGATCCAGGTCAGTTTTTCAAAGCCCCTAACATTGTTTTCACCTGAGCAGGAATCACCTTGAGGGCTTGTACAGAGCACCCTGAACACACACACACACACACACTCTTCTATCTTCCCACTGTATAAGACCTGTGTATGTAAAAACCTTGTCGCCGAATTTGATCCCGGTTCAGCTTTAGCGTTGAGATTAAGCTGCTAATCTGACAGTGCCTCCTTGGCCAGACTGAAGAGCCTTATTGTGTGTTTTGTGAGACAAGCTCCAAGATAATCTGACAGCCGCTTCCTGTTAAACCTGAACATACTCCGAGTTCAGAAACATGGGGTAGGTGTATGGACTTAATCTCTAAGTTCTCATTCATGTTAGCGGGGATTGTTCTGCTTTGAGAACGCTAGCTGTCTAATCATTTGTAATACAATTGTGAAGTTCCTTCAACATTATCCGTTATAAGTGCATTATGAGTGTTTCGCATTGTCTGAGCTACCCACCTACTGTATTTGTATTGTGGGGATTTCAGAAGTGCACTGAATTTTAATGCCCACAGACTTGACTATAAAGCACTGTTCATTGAATAACTGAATTACGTCTGTAGTAACTTGGATCGATCATTTGGTATGGGCAGGTTACAGGGGTCAGCGTGTCTTAATGCCATGCACTGGTTGTAGTGTTTGTCAGTATGCCACATGACCATAACAGGTATGTAGACTTAAATGTGTTAGGAGATGAATAAGTTTTAAATTCAGCTTTGTTTTTATTCTTATTTTAAAATGAGTGCTTCCAGAAGTGAAGAAAAAGCGTGAAACTTTTTCACAGTATATGATGCAATTTATACAAATGTATTGATATTGTACCTATCTAATGCACTATATAGTGATTGCACTGTGGTTTGGAATGAAACCAGAACTCGGTCTGACCAGATGTTAAAACTTAACAGAAATGATGAAAATTCATTGCTTATTTACAGTTTAAATATAGGTTATGAATCTGTTACATTTATTTCACTTAATTATACCGTATGTGGTGCTGTCAAAGGAAAATAATCAACAATGTGCTGCTGTAATAATGCAGAATTACAATGATGCTGATTATTTTCAGCACCTCCCAAAGTGTAAATAAAGTAATACAATTTCATTTTTCTTTACAGTTATATTTAATATTTTGCCTTCTTACTAAGAAACCACCAACAATAAAAACTTGTAATTCCTAAAGATGTCAATAATTTTACAAAAAAAGTAATTGTTTTGCTACTGACTGTTACAAAGCACAGACTCCTTCCATAACTATAAAAAAAATATAATTTAGAATGATATCTGCATTACATGTGCCGGTGAATGAGCTGTTTCTATAGAAACACTATTAATATAACCATGTTATATGCAGCTGCATTTAAATATATGTCCCTTAATTTGTATAAATGATTATTTGTGACCGTGCTGTCACTGCGTTCCCTTTAGGATGAAGATTGCCAGATTGTACAAGGGGAAAAAAAATCCCCAAACATTAAGAATTTAACAAAGCCCCTGTTCTTTCTGGACTTTTCCACTCCATTTAAGCCAAAACCTCGGGCAGTCTGCCGTGACCCTGGCTCAGGTCTAGTGGACTTCCTCCTCTGTTCTGTCCCAAACCTGAGTCAGTAAGGGGTTTTGGAAGACCACCCACCTGATCCACAGGACAGGGGACAGACAATTAAAACATCACTGTGGCTGAATCTCACTCGTCTGAACCCAGCCGACTCTCGAGTTAAGGAACACCAAGGGATTTTCTAAAAGTGGCACATGGAAATTTGGAAATGAAGCCACTGCTGTGTATGGAAGGGATTTTCACACAAAATTATTGTGTTCTGTTGATGCTATGCTAAACCTCACTTGGACTTCAAATCTGATGGTTTTCTTCACCATTTTATACACAAATGTGGTAGCATGTTTAGCTTGGATAAAATCTCCACCATCACCAATCACCTAGTAAACAAAAGTTTACCCAATGAAGGAATGCTTATCCAACTTGAGCTGAAAACTCAGTGCGTGAAAAATACACTAATAATGGAAAATTAGCTTGGTAGAAGCGTATTTAATAAGTGAAAGCAATCAAGTAAAATAATAATAATAACAACAATATCTTTGTGATAGCGAAACAAGATAGTGAGTGAAAGCTATGCTAGAAAAACTTAAACCCTATTCAAGTAATACAAATATTATTAAGTTATATTTTAATGTTAAAACTAACTTGAAAGTCAACTACCAATGAGTGAGTAAAATTGAACCTAATACACCTAAATATCCTAAAGCAAAAATATTTTATTTAATACAAATTATTGTCGCAAGAATTAAAAAATTGAAGTGTTAGCTAAGACTTAGCTAACAAGCAAGTGTGTGAAAGCTATTGAAGCGAGTGAAAACTAACCTAGCAAGTGGTCTGCTTTGACACTGTATCTTTGAACAAAGTTACAATTCGAAATCTCATTAAAGCAGCTTAAAAGAATATTGGGCCATGCCCATTAGGACAGTCTGCTCTTCCATGTACATAGTACATAGCTAAATCTGTGTGTGTGTGTGCGTGTGTGTGTTTTTTCTTAAAGATCCTTGTTCAAGGTAAAAACCCAGGTGTGATGTGGGAATACACACTTCCTCTACAGGAGAAAAAACATACCTACACGTGGAGAGTGATTCGATCAGACTGCTCCGCCTCATGTGCAGGAGGTAAGTGTGTGTGAGAGTGAGAGAGAGAGAGAGAGAGAGAGAGAGAGAGAGAGAGAGAGCGAGAAGATGAAAGTTTGCTTGTGTGCATGTACAGGAGAGTTGTTGAAGGGGTCAATTATGTGTGTGTGTTGTGTGTGAGAATGGAAAGTGAATGCTGTGTGTGTGTGTGTGTGTGTGTGTGTGTGTGTGTGTGTGTGTGTGTGTGTGTGAGTATTTCTTTCAAATGGATCAAAAGCACCTTTGTTAGCAGGGCAATTAGAGCCCGTCCCCCTGTCCAACATCACCACCACACATGTTCATTAACTACTATGCGTGTATATGTATGTGTGTTATATTTACTTGATGAGGTCAGTTAAGACTCTTAGTTGAGTTTCTAAATAAAGGTCCTAGCTTCTGGAAAGTGAAATAAATGTTCAACAAATGGTACCTCTAGTGGAAATGCACCCAGCATTCCAAAGTTCCAGAAAAGGCTCTGTTGAACAGTGGATGTTCCTGGGTTTGGTAGTAGTTTTTGTAGTTGCAGCTTAGTGAGTTTAGTGAAAATGTACACATTTCAAGTTCCTGAATCGGGTTCTTCAGGGGATACATGCTTACTGTTAAAAGAAATGAAACATACTCCTCCTATATGAACATTTAAAAGTTCCAGTTAAAGTACCAAGATGAAGTTCTGAGTGCCATAATAGGTTATAATAGAAAACTGACCATGGTCCCTCAGCTGAATATGGTGTGAAATCTTCATGCAGAAACATTACCAAAATGTATAGAGGCAAAGGAACTGAAAATAACTGACACTAAACTACAAATACAATAGTCTTCTTCTTCTTCTTTTTCTTCTTCTTCTTTTTTTGGCTTCTCCTATTAGGGTGTGACTGATCCACATTTTTCCCCACTAGTTACTGTAGGTTTGTACATCTCCCTTATTCTTAAAGATTTCACATACTTCTTCTACAGCTTCTCATATTCCTTTTTCTTTGCTTCAGCCACATCCCTCTTCACCTGCTGCTGCATCTCCTTGCCTACGTTTCTCATCTCTGTTGATCCCTATTCTGTTTCTCCAACTTCTTTCTTTTTATACTTTCCTGCACTTCCTCATTCCACCACCATGTCTCTTTGTCTTCCTTTCTAAGTACCTTTCTAGCTGTCTCCCTTATCACTTCTGCAGTAGTTGCCCAATCATCCAGCACCTCTTCACAAAACCGAGCCCCAGTCTGACCTCTTCCCTGAATCTCACACTAAAGCCTTCCTCCTTCAGTTACCATAATCTTATTCTTTTTTCACTCTCCTCCTCTTCTTTTTCTACCCCAATTGTTTAGCTACACTATCCCCTGACAACACCTAACAGTCTCCAGTCTCTTTCTAATTGCATCTCCTACATAGAACATAATCCACCTATGTGTACCTTCCTTCAATTGTTTACGTCACCCTGTGCTCCTCCTTACAGCCTACTTGAGGAGCAAAAGCACTGATGACATTTATCATCACCTTTTCAACTTCAAGCTTTACGTTCATCATGCTATCAGAAACTCTCTTCACCTCCACTACACTCTTACTGTACTCTTCCTTCAGAATCACCCCTACACCATTTCTCTTTCCATCCACACCATGAAAGAACAGTTTAAACCCACCTCCAATGTTCCTGGCCTTATTCCCCTTCCACTTGTTCTCCTGAACACAAAACATGTCTATCTTTCTCTGTTCCATCATATCAGTTACATCTCACCATTCACCAGTCATAGTACCATAGTAACATTTAAAGTACCAACCCAAACCTCCACTCTCCTCCACTTCTCTTTTCCTTGCTGTCTCTGTATATGCCTTCCCCTTCTCCTCCTTTAACCCTATGGCTGGGTGTGTGTGTGTGTGTGTGTGTGTGTGTGTGTGTGTGTGTGTGTGTGTGTGTGTGTGTGTGTGCTTGTTTCAGGTCGTGTGTCTGTGAAGGCCGTATGTGTGCAGGATGAACAGGTTCAGGTGAACTCCTCACTATGTGATTCCAACAGCAGACCTGTGCTGGCATCTCAGCTCTGTAACACACAGCCATGTCTGGCCAGGTAACACACATCTGCCTATGTCTGTCTATCCATTCAACAGCCTATCTGTTAGTTATACATATGAACATTACAAGAGTCTTGAACAGGGACTAATGTTGCTCTCTTCTCCTCTCCTTCCATTTCTCTTTTCTCTTCTATACTAACTTTCTCTTTCCTACAAGCTCTGTTCATGCTTGCTGTGTCTTCCTCTCCTCTACTTTTCTGCTCTATATTTCTGTCCTCGTATTTCCTCGTTCTTACTTTCTTCCTGTCCTCTTTCTTTTTTCTTCTCCACCCTTTCTTACTCATTACTCATTTCATGCTCTTTCTCTTCATGTTCCCCTCCTCTGGTCTTCAATGCTTGCTTTAACTCTGATTAACCTCTCTCCATCATTCCATCTGTCTTTCTCTTATACTTTCTTGTGTTTAATTCACCTCCCAGGTTTCCAGCTCACCTTCTATTCTTTGCTCTCATCATTCTCTCCTCACTTCACATCTTCTAATCTTGTTCCTAAATTTCTATTCCTTTTCAGCTCCTCTCAATTGCGGAACCCTTCAAAGGGACCCTTTTTTTGTCACATTGTCAGAGGAACCTAAGATCTATAGAATGAAACTTTTGAAGAACCTTTTTTAAGCATGTATGACTCCTTCTTTCTCCATCTTTCCTTATTTTTCTCCAAAGTAAACAGGATTAGCGTAAGTTCTAGACAAGCCCAGTTTGCTCTGCCAATCCTAAACCAAAATGCCACAGACCACCACTTACCACACACACACAAACACACGTGTTAGCTTTCCTCCAGCGTACAAGAGGATAGAAATAGAAAGTGAAGAATACAGTTCCAGAAACATTAGGAAACCTTTCCCATAATTCCAAAGAATTTATGATTAAAGAACTGAAACACTGCTTTACATTTATGCAAACATTTTATTAAACTCTGGAGCATTTTCAGAATACAGAATACAAAGAACAGAATAAAAAAGATCGGTGGTGTTATCTGGGAAACATGATGGTGGTAGTGCCTGACATGAATCTGACAGCGTTAAGCTGAAAGCAAAAGTAAAAGTAGCCAGATTCTATACTTTTTTGTATATGTGCAATGATTTTTTTTGTATCTAAATAAGTCATTTGGGTAAAGTAGATAAGGGCAGACTTGAAATTGTATTATCAAAAGGATGAAAATAGAAGTAGAACAACAGTGTACACAATTAAAAAGGTATCACACATGGATTTGAGTTTCTGACATTTCTAATCATTTAAAATATTTGCTAGCATGATCATAATGCAGACCAAATAGCAGAATACTAGAATAAATACATGTACATAGCAGCAGACAGATTACAGTAATAGGACCTAGTAGGGATATAGGACATCATTCCGATCTCAGACTGCTTTCTGTGTAGACTTGGATTTTTTTTTTATACTTTATACACTATGATTTATACACTATATGACTATTAGGTCAGGTATATATGGTATGTGCTTTTTGGACATCTCATTATAACCTCCACTCTTTCGGGAAGATTGTCCACTAGATTCTGGAGTGGGGTTGTGGAGATTTGTGTTCATTCAGCCACAAGGGTGTTAGTAAAGTCAGGAACTAATGTAGGTTGAGGAGGTCTGGGGAATGCAGACAGCATTACAATTCATCCTAAAGGTGTTGTGGTCAGAGCTTTATAGCAGGCCGCTAAAGTTCTTCCACTCCAACTCATTTAAAACATATCTTCATAGAGTGGCTTTATGTATATCGGCACTGTCATCCTAGAACAGGTTTGGGTGTCCTAGTTCTGGGAAAGTTTCGTATTACTGCATCCAAAGACATTCAATACAATTGTGTGTGTCTGCAGCTGTGGTAACAGTGTGAGGAAGAACCAGATATGGCTGGAAAAGTCAGGTGTCCCATTACCTTTTAACATAGATAGATAGATAGATAGATAGATAGATAGATAGATAGATAGATAGATAGATAGATAGATAGATAGATAGATATGTCTCACCATTTTGTAACCGTGCGATCAGGTGCACATTATATGTTTTGATATTGCAAAAAAAAAAAAAAATAGATGTTTGTACATCTACACTATAAAGATGAACCCGGATGCCCTGCCGAGGTTTGGTAGCCCTTTAAATGCTCTTAAACCTACAACTGGTTCCAAACCACAAAGCGTTTCCCAGCACGCAGCACTAAAAATTCACCCTTTCTCCTGCCGGGTGACCAGCAGAAGCTTGGATTTCATCTGACCGGTGGAAATTGCTTGGCGAGCATGCCCGAGTGCATTATTTTGGGCTGATGCTGTAGTCGTGCCAGCAGAGAGGAATGGGTACTGAAGAATGTGCACACATGCAGTCCGTGATCCATCAATGTCAACTCAAACATGCTTTCAGTTTAATTGCATGCCTCAAAATATGCAAGTTATTAGAAGGGTTCAGAAATATTACAGTAAGATTACAGTCTAAAGTGGTTTGCTGGGAGAGAGACACATTGTCATTTGTGTGGCAAGAAGAGATTTGGGCAAGGGAAGAAAAAAAAATGATGGTGCAATGGCTTCTCTTTCTTTTCACCGATGCAAATTGCAGTTTAGCTCTTTTTAAAGTGAAGTGGTCTGGCCTGATAAAGCTCGACCTGAGTCCTTGCCCCATTTTTTGGTGCACAATTTGGTGGTTTGCTCTAATCTCCCCATATTCAGGGAACTCAGATCTATTTTAAAGTGTTTTTTCATCAATAGCCAATAGACTCACAGATACCAGATTGTTATCTTAGATTATCTTAGACTGTGTAAACATGTCTGGGTTTTTGTCTAGACCAGTTTAGGGGGCATCAGGACACAAAAATCTTATTAGATAAGGCTTTAGTGGTTCTAATACAGATGTACATATAGAGTCAGATCATGCGATGCCTTAAAAAAATCTACAATAAACCCAATAATAAATAAATAACTACAAAAAGGTTTTTGCCATAAATCATCTGCATAATGTCAAGAAATTTTGAGTTTCAGTAAAATGACTGTGTATTTGCTGAAACCATTAAACATTTATTTTTAATTACAACTAAAGAAGCTGTAATTGAAGGGAAGTTGTAATATAAAACATATGTGATATATGATATGGAATGATTATATAATAAAATATATTTAAATAGCACAAGAGTAGAGTGTTCACCTTATAGCCAGATTAATCCCCAGCCATGCTATAGCTATTCATTCAGTTGAAGTCAAAATTGGCATTGCTGTTTGGAACAGCTTGGGTAATGCTGCCTTCAAGCTGCATGCAATGCTACAAGTCGTAACATGCAATTCCCAAACTCCGACCATGAAAATAAACACTCTCTACTTGAAATTCCTATTTAATGATCATCTCCTCAGCATGATCACCTCCTCAGCTCTTAGAACTCAAAATATTAACATGGTTGTACTCAGTATGTACACAGTAAACACAGCAGCACTTCTTAAATTTAGAAAAATGATATAAAAGCTAATATGTGTATATATGTAACATACAGGCATATTCAATTGCTACATTTCTAACACTGACTTTACATTTTACCGCTCTGAGGAAAATGTACAAATGCCAAACATGCAGGTGTCTTTTTTTTCTTTGGATTTATATAAAACTTAAATAAAACGATATAACTTTGCTCTGATTTCTTGCTTTCTGCTTCACAGTTAAGGCAAAAGCACCATTACCCTGTTCTGTGCCGTTAATGAGAGCAATGCTAATCATTTATGAGGGAGGTTAGCATGTTTCCAATTAGTGAAACAATCAAATTAGTGGAAACAGGTTTCAAAATGAGTTTATTTTAAACAACAGTTATATACTTGTGACACATTTGTCATTCTAAAGGTTAAAATTAATTGTCATGGTGCAGCAGTAGAGATAAAGGGGTGGGGTTTCAAATAAGCAAATTATTAAGTTTAACCTTAACAACTGGCAAATGAAGTAGTTGTATAGTAGTATTGATTTAATAAGGAACTCTTCTCTGTGGCATTAGCACATTTGAGGGGTCTAATACTAAATACTTTGAAAAATAACAAAAAATGTCTTTTATTCGTATTTAAAATGCCTTGAATGTATCGAAAGTGTGTTTTTGTGTCTCTAATTGGTTTAACCACTGTGTGTGTGTGTGTGTGTGTGTGTGTGTGTGTGTGTGTGTGTGTGTGTAGTTGGTCGGCAAGTAAATGGAGTGCATGCAGTGTGTCATGTGGAGAAGGCCAGCAGAGTCGCATTGTCCGCTGTCTCAGGAAGGTGATGTACCAACGAGAGGAGTTAGCTTCGCCCTTTATGTGCCCTTCACCTGCACCGGCTCAGACACAACCCTGCAACACACACTCTTGTCCTCCAGAATGGGGTACCGGTTCATGGTCATCGGTCAGTATACATACACACACACACACACACACACACACACACACACACACACACACAGTAAATATTATGGGCTGTGGATTGGGAAAATAAAATATTCTACTGCCCTCTGGTGGTGAAAAGACAGAATCACAACATGACAGCAGTTGTGAATGAGTGCCAATACAGCAATCCCCGTTTATCGAGGTGGTAACGTTCTAAAACCGCCCACGATAAACGAAAAACCAGGATAAACAGTCGCCACCCCAAAAATGCTATTTAATGTATACAGAACTGTACTGTATTAACATTTTACCTTATTTTATAATTAATAATTATATATATATTTTTTATTTCATTATTTTAATGTAAAACCTATAGGTTGTTTGGTCTGTTGTGCTATCCACGAGAAACTGGGAAACTCAACTAAACAAAATACTTATGTGGCAAATGCAATTCCACGATAAACCGTGGGCGTGAGATTCGAAACACGGTAAAGCGGGGATTACTGTACTATAAACAACTCCCAAATATATTATAATACTGATAATAATTATTATCATTATTATAATTAGTAGAAGTAGCAGTAGTAAATTTACATGATATGATAGACATATAGTCATTGTAAATTATTTTTTAAATAAATCATATGTCAATTTTTTCACACTATTTTCATTAATATGTTTGTAGTGCACGAAGACGTGTGGACGTGGCGTGAGGACACGGAGTGTGTTCTGCCACAGTGTTAATCACGTCTCTGGTGCATCGGTTCTCCAAGATAGCTTGTGCGAGCTGCAGCTGAAGCCCAAATCTCAGGAGAGCTGTGTGATGAGTCGTTGCCCTAAAAATGAGCGGCTGCAGTGGATCACCACCGCCTGGGGAGAGGTAGCAATGTGGAACGACATTTTACATTTTTTATCCGTTTAAAGTTACAATTAAATGTCCTTGAAACAAGTTCCCGAGGTCACTTACATTGTAGCAGCTCTATTTTCTTACATTTTTCTAAGAAAGAGCAAAGTCTAAGCTCTTGTCCTGAAGATGACAAAAAACCTAAAGTAACAGCTTGACCTCTGATATGCACTGGAGAATCCTTCAATAAATGTTTATGATAGCTGATCTAAAGGAAGTGCCTGAGCCGCATTACTGATATGTGCTAAGGACAGGTTCTGTAACCGTTTAGTTGCTATTTTTTCATTTTCACTTTTGTGAGCTTTTTTCCTTTTATGGCAAAACAAGAACAATTGGCTAAATCCAATTAAATTTTTAAATATAATTGGAGCTCAATTTTGTAACAAATTTACAAAACCTTTACAATTAAATTGCAATGGAAATAATGACATTAAACATTAAAATTATTTATTTGGTCTCTTTCCCACCTCAGTGCTCTGTAACATGTGGGGGAGGTGTGAGGATTCGAGAGCTGCGCTGTGCTGAGAGAGACTCGAATGGAGGGTTTACAGAACTCCCCATCAGGAGGTGTAGAAATCTTCAGAAGCCCCACACTGACCTTCAGCAGTCGTGCAATAAAGTGCAGTGCCCTGACCTGCAGCACCACATACCTACGCCTGGCCTGGGCAGAGCGAGCAGTGCCATGGCACTCAGCTGGTACTCATCACCATGGCAACAGGTACAAAACCCCATCCTGTTCTCCATTTATAATTATGTATATGTCCATTTTCATCTGACTGCTTTGTGAATGTTATTGTGTGTTCATGTCTGAATTACAGATATCCCATCCAGTCGTATCCATATCGTATCCAGTTTTAACTGCAGGCAACTAGTATACATGATTGCTGAGCAAAAAGTAAACATAGCAAACATAGTAAACACATTAGCGTTGATCTGTTGAGTAAAAACTAGACAAAGGGGATAGATATACAGTATGTGGCGCCCGAAGGTCAGACTTATTTCCAAGGATTTGCACGATTTAGAAAAAAGAAGCCCACCCCGGGGGATAATCTACTGGGGAATCGCCCTTTATTGAGAAACAATATTCAAGGCACCCAGGTTTGACTACAGCTGAGTCAGGACATGAGACAGAGTTTAAGTGAAAGCACTTTATTACTAACCAATAAAATAACATAAAAGCAAATTAATAAAAAATACCAACACCCAAGCTTATTTGAACTCCAGTGTCGCTCTATTGGTCTCTGAATCCACAGCAAGCACACATGCACTCACAGGACACAACACCCCCACCTGTTGAACACGGCACACTGAAGGAAACCACCATCAAGCAGGAACTTGTCCACACTAGAACTGGTCACCCATACACTTTGAGAGGAAGCAAACCACATTTAGTCAAACCCCCACATGGACAAAAACCAAAATAACCACAAAAACAGAAAGGAATACTCAAGAATACAAAGGGCGCAGAAAAAAAATTAAATCACCAGAACATAATCAAAAAGAAAAAACAAGTCCATCCAATACACCTTCTCAGCACTATGGTGACTGTTGAGTGGCCATCTGGATCTTCCAAACCCTTAAAAAATAAGAAATGTGCAGCAGCGGTTGGCCAGGCCACCTCCCAGCTGATTCTCAAAGTGCCGAACACTGAAACAGACACACTAATAACAGTGTAAAAGATGGGTAGTTCATTAGCACACTAGCAATTGGCTCCTCAGCTGATCCATTAATCTGGCAAGGACATTTGCCCCACACCGGTGCTTAAAACGCAAGAATAAAGGAGAACTCCAGTAAAAGGATGCACAGCCACCAGAGCTTCAACGACCCACCAACAACCCACTATGACAACTCTCGGTGCCTCACTTTCTAATTACAGATAAATAAAAGCACAAAGAAAACAAAATTACTTCTTTAAGCATTAAATAATCCATACCCCATGGTTAACTTAACTGGTTTAAACAGCTCATGGTACATGGAGAAACTCTAAACAAGTAAGGCGTTTTTTTTTTTTACCCCAATAATTGCTGGATACCTCAGTCCCTACTAAAAAAATCTTAAATAACTAATGGGTCCTTACCAAGTAAACAATTCCAAGCTGCAGCGGATATCCAGTGACGTCACCAACACACCTTAGCAAGGCTCCTATGGCTTCTTTTATAGGCCAAATGGTTATGGCTCCACCCATCCATGAGACAGCCCATGAGCACATATATAAACATTGAAAGGAACAGTTTAAAAGTCTAATTATACAGTGCATAAAAATAATTCATTTAATTAATTTTGGAATAAGGCTGTAACAAAATGTGGAAAATTTAAGTGCTGGGAATACTTTTGGGATGCACTGTAATCTGTGTTTGTGTGTGTGTAGTGTACAGTGTCATGTGGAGGTGGCGTGCAGACTCGCAGTGTTCAGTGTCTCCGACATGGCAGACCCTCATCAGGGTGTTTATCCCACCACAGACCCATCAGCTCCAAAGCTTGTAACACACACTTCTGTCCACCACCACAACTGGCATCAGGTCCTTCTCTTAAAGGTACACACATATGGTCAACAATCACAAACAATTACACCTTTGCACGATCAATCGCTAATTATTCTTGTTCCTGATACAAATTCATGCTCATTACTGATCCATATGTCCAATCACTATAGTTCCTGATGACCAATCACCACTTTACCCTAATTCCATCAGTAATCATCATTGTTCTTATTAAATTAATCACTGATCAAGCCTGCTCCCCACACCTAGTCATAAGCTTATTGCAATAATGAATATTGCTTGGAAACAATTATCAAAATTGTTGGAATGGGATTGTTGTGTATCAAAATCAATCAACAACTCACCATGTTTTCCAAGAAACCAATAACTGCCCATTATCATTTCCAAGAAACCAATCATGAATAACTACAGTCCCAATCGCTAGTCATTATTCACAATTGCTCACAACACACCATTTACTAATAACTATTGTACTCGAACTGCCCTTTGGGAACGCGCCTGAGTGTTCACGCTCTGAAATAATGTGTGTAATCAGTCAAAAATTTGACGCTGACCGTCACCGGTAGGGTCGTGTCACGGCCAGGAGGTATAGAAAGCACATAGAGAGAAGCCAGCACCAGCTTCTGTTTGTTCACGAAGCGCTCTGTGTGTATGTGTTGTATTAGCTTGTATGTGGCTTGCTTGGGAGCAGAGAATGCTAGTCGGTTCTCGATTGAGCCGACTGCGCTCATTCTGCTCGTATGATCTCTGTACTCGCTCCGCTCCCACTAGGGACTCTTTGTTTAAGGTGCTCTAAATCCTTTGTTTAGGGTGCTCTATCGGTTTTCAGATGGACCTTGCAGACGGTTTCGAGACGGGCTTGTCCCTTTCTCTGACCTTATCTGCTTGGTCCAGCGCTCGCTTGCAGGCTCAGAAGCACGCCTTTTGGAAGATTCTTTCCCCTATGACGAGTGCATGCAGCTCTGCCTCTCTCCCTCCGAGTAGGGGGTGGGTGTGTGTGTGTGTGTGTGTGGGGGGTGATCACACTCAACGAGGAGATTTTGGAGGTTGTGACACGTGCCATTGCCAAGCTCAATATAACTTCAATGAAAAAGTTCTGACACGGGACTTTCTGGGGTTTCGGCTGTGAAGGGGCATGTTGCACCGCTGCATCCGGTGCCCGTCCTGCCCCGGCCCCCCAGGGACCTGGTCCATTAACCCCGCCACCCATGGTGCTTCAGGACACGGCCAGCTCCAGTGAGCCCTCTCCTCGGTTTCCACCTGGCATCATAGTGGTCCAGGAGATCTCGCCGCCTCCTTTGAGTCATTTTAGGGCACTGCCCCGGCAGGCTCTAGTCATGAAACGAGAAGTAAACACTTTCCTGAAGAAGGAGGCAATTGAGGTGGTCCCTTCATCAGTATGGGAGTCTGGGTTCTACCAGTTCTACTGGTTTGTCACGGTAGATCCAAAGGATGCATACTTTCATGTATACATCCTTTCTTCTCACAGGAAGGTTGCTTTCCAGGCCAAAGCTTACCAGTATTGGGTTCCTCCGTTTGGCCTTGCCCTCTCACCCTGCTTCACAAAATGTGTCTATGCGGCTCTGGTCTCCCTGAGATTTGAGGGCATCTGCATCCTCAACTATATCGGCCATTGGTTGATATTGGCTCGATCAGAGCAGTTAGCAGCCCGGCATCGAAATGTCGTTCTCACACACATGAGATTTTGGGGTTTTGGCTGAATGCTGGAAAAAATTTGCTTTCTTTATTACAGAGAATCACCTATCTCGTCATCATATGGGATTCGACTACTTTATGTGTGCTGCTTTTCCCTGCCTGCACCGCATCTTACGACCGCCATAGAAGGACAGCCTCTGACAGTCAAGCAGTTCCAGAAACTGCAAGGACTCATGGCAGCTGCACCCAGTGTTATCCCATTTGGCCTTCTGTACATGAGACCCCTTCAGTGGTGGCTCAGGACCAATGGGTTCTCACAGTAAGGGTAATGCCCTCCGTACGATCAAGGTCACACGGCGATGCCTATGTGCCTTGGAGAAATCCAAAATGTTTGGAGAAATCCCAGGATCCTGTCTCAGGGCCCCGTTTTGGGAGTTCCCGTTCATTGCATAATGATAAAGATGGATGCGTCCCGCACAGGGTGGGGAGCAGTCATGAGTGGCTGCTCTGTTCAAGGTCTATGGGAGAGGCCCCATCTTCTATGGCACACCAATTGCCTAGAGATGCTGGCTGTGCTTCTGGCTCTGAAGTGTTTTCTTCCCGGACCTCATGTGACCTGCTCAGACAAAACCTTGGTGGTCTCGTATATAAACCACCAGGAGGGTCTGTGCTTGCGACCCCTGTACAGGGTGGCCCCAGATCCTCCTGTGGGCCCAGGGGAAACTCCTCTCCCTGAGAGCAGCTTACATCCTAGGCGGGTTGTCGAGGCAGGGGTCCAAACCCAGGGAATGGTGCCTCCACCCTCCATGTGGTGGAGAAGATTTGGGAAAGATTTGGCAAACCCAAGTAGACCCGTTCGTGTCTAGAGAAACGTTGCTTTGTCCTCTATGGTTCTCCCTATATTCCCCAGCCCTGCTGGGGCTGGATGGCATAGCACAGGCGTGGCTGAGGCCGTGCCTGTACACCTTCCACACGTCGCGCTGCTTCCGGGAATTCTGGAGAGAGTTCGCCGGGATGGCGTCCACCTCCTCCTGGTAGCTCCATGGAGCCGAGCGACCATGGTTCGTGGACCTAGTACCCTCAATGGGAGATTCCTCTGAGAATGGATCTCCTTTCCAAGCTTGCCATATTAGCACCCCCACCCGGAGTTGTGGAGCCTGTGGCAGTGGCCCCTGAGGGGCACAGCTCCAAGGTACTGGCCTCTCTCTCAAGGTGGTAGAGACCATTCTCCAATTTAGAGCTTTCTCCACAAGGACGTTGTATGTCACAGATGGCGTCTGTTCTGCTGGTGGTGTGAGCACCACCAGCTGGATCCAGTCCACTGCCCGGTTGGTCTAGCGCTGGATTCCTCTAAGGACAGTTCTCCAAAGGGTTGGTTCCGTCCACCTTGAAAGTCTACGCGTCTGCTATTTTGGCATATCATGCCTTCGATTTGACCAAGAGTGCCCTCTGTCCTTCCACCTAGCTGTGCTTATACCCACTGGTCAGGTACTGGTCAGACTGGCGTGATTGGACACTCGTTCATTATTATCATTATTGTTCTATAAAAACCAATCAGCGATCACTATTGCCCTGAACAGTGAATAATCACTGATGCGTCCAATGAACAATCACTAATAGGGTTTCTTGAATGCCTGCCAGGAGTTTATTAACAAGTATATAAATATGAATTTTTTAACTATTACAAAATGTGTATACCTATGAATATGCATTATTTGCAAATGGGAAATTCCTGCTGTTATTAACAGTGCTAGCTAACTGCTAATGAAATGCACATATTTATCATGTTACAAATGCAAAAAGTTGGATTTTGGGACTTAAGCAATATCATGTTTTTTTATTAATAATAATAAGTAGAATAAAAACATACTACTACAGCAACCTCAGTAATACACTATAGTAATATTGTATTGGCACACCTGACATTTCGAGCCATATGTCCCAAACTGTTACCACCAGCTTGAAGGCACAATTGTATAGTATATCTTTGGATATGGTAGCATAACATTTTCCTTAGGGGACCCAAACCTGTTCCAGCATTCCAATGTGTACAAAACCTGTTTCATAAAGATATGGTTTACATCAGTTGGAGTGAAAAGTTTAAAGTGGGCTGCAAGAGAGCCCTGACCTTAATCCCACTGAACACCTCTGGGATGAATTGACTGCATCCCAGACCTCCCTACATTAGTGCGTGAGCACAAATCTCCACAAGCACATTCCATAATCTAGTAGAACATCTTCCCAGATTGGTGGAGGTTATTATAACAGCAAATGGTGACTAAATGTGAAATGGGGTGTTTAAAAAGCAAATATGTCCTGTGTCCATAAACCTTTGTCTAGTTTATTAATATATGCATCCCCTCTATTAATTATCTTTATACAGAAATATGGCGGAAGAAATGAGAATTTTATAGGTAGTGGGATCTTCATAAAAGGTGTTTGGATGAAATTAGCCTTCTGTTTTCCTGTCTTTCCCAGGAGAGCAGTCGTGTGTTGATTACTTTACCTGGTGTCGCCTGGCTCCCCAACACGGCGTGTGCAACCACAGGTTCTACAGCGAGCAGTGCTGCAGGTCATGTTCAGTCAAAAAGTTGTAGAACCCAATAACTTTCTCATGAGCACCCCCTCTGACTCTAACAACCCAACGGATACCCTCGGGGCCTAGACTTGGAAGATTTGGAAAATGAAATGTAAAAAAAGAAATGGACAAAAGAAAGCAAAAGACATGGAGGCCTGGTTCCTCCTGAAGTACTTGATGGGCAAAAACACTTTGGAGAAAAAAAAAACACCAACTCTGTGTGTGTGCTAAAACTCTGGTGAAGTTTTAAAGGCACCAAAATTGGGTTTGTAACTGGACAGGCAGCGCAGGACGTTATTTCTGTATATGGACAATCCTGTTTTCTTAATTATTATTATTGTAATCATCAGAATCTAAGCAAATGTTTTGTTCAGTTTTATATTTTTTTGTATAATTGACGCATTCTGAGATGTTTTTTTTTTTTTTTTGACACAGAGTGCACAGAGCTGATACTGACTTTATTTCACACTTTAGTTCGTCCTGATCTGTACCTTTTAATTGTACAATTGATTTAATTGTGTTTCTAATAAAAATATAAAATTGTACTAAATAATAAGGAAAGAAAAAGAGGACAGTGGTTAGATAAACTAGCAAATAGCCTTTTTTTCTCTTATTGTATAGCATGGCATATAATAATGGTTTTAATATTATAGTTTGGCTACATTAGCTAATCTGAATAAATGCTAACATTTGTAATGATTTTTATTTGTAATGATTGTACATTTTTTTTAGATGGAACTTTAAAGTAATCTATTTTGCTAGCCAACATTCT